>NC_133120.1:143942806-144245980 GCF_033568475.1 Henckelia pumila
CATATCAATATCATTATTGTTTCAAAATACTTTAAAATTAAAATAACTTGAACATACATAACATGATACCTTGAACTTGAGGAACTTTAACGTAAACATCATGGAACTTTAAACTTAAAATCTTGAACATGAACTTCAAAACTCTTAAAAGATGCAAGGAATTTAAACATGGACATCAACTTACTTAACTTTAAATCTTGAAAATAGACTTCATTCATATTCTCAAAACTTTACCATTTTATTCTTAAATAAACATTTGCACTTAACATCTAATAAATAAAATCATGCAACTTGGAAAAACATTAAACCATGAACATAACATAAAAACTTATCATTTTGGGGTGATGAATTATGTGAAATTGTGGCAACCGTCATAATGGGCACATTCATCTTTCTTTCCTGTTGATCAACAAAAATATGGCACTAAGCCTCATAACATTCGTTCATTCCTTTTTGGAGGCTCCTCCGAAGCTCATCCCGGAGGACCTAACCCGTACATTGAGCCGTATTTGGGAGGGCTAATCCGGAGCCCAAACCGGAGCACCGTTCCCGTATTGCCATCACAAAGACACATAAGTCATCAAAATATTTTCATGCATCAATGAAAGAGTGGGTGCCCGGTGAGCCAACTTGTGGCTAAGGGCTTTGATGACTCTTTGTATAAACAATCTTTTGTTTAATATAATTTACACTTTTATTAATGGCAATGACTTTATCTTTCTTCATATTGTTATATTGTGATATACTATTGTTGTTTTGATAAAGACCTTGGATATACTATAGTGTATGTAAGATGTGGTAGAACATGGGGATGTCTATCATGAAACACATCTTATAGTCACTGTATATTCTAAACTGTTCCTAGTCGATTGAGCCGTCCGATAATAAGGATAAGGATCGCTCGACTTTGAGACTAGCATTTGCGATGCAGAGTACCACGTTTCATTGGTAGGGAACATAGAGATGTTCGAAGCATGCAAATGGATATTCATATGATGAATGATCGAACTACCCTATCCGGACTTTCCAAGTGGTTATCACTTATCGAGTGGATAAAGTCCGCGGTTTTGGTTGTACACCATTAGTCCTTACTACTTGAAACATCATTGAGACTATATATGCTAGTACTGTGCTTTGACTCGTTTACCGACTCTATTGGGGTCATCAGGTGTCGGGATTGGGTACAGTTACGACACATATAGGAGTCGATGCTTTGTTGTCAAGGATTCACCACATACTTGCGAGTGTGGATATCCTATGCGATCTGAGGAGATATTAGTGTGACGAATCTCTGGCCAGAGTACATGATGTGTTTTAAGAAATGGTTTCTTAGTAGCACATGCGATGTCACTATTTGATCTTCAAGATGTATTGCATAGTTATCGAATCTCGAACGACTCTCGATTTACCAATGGTTGTTGATTCGATCGGGATATATGGATGAAGGGACCGTACTGTACGCTAACCAAAATCTATTGGTTCTTGCAGGCACTATCAGTGATACCTAGGGAATCATGGGGCGATGTTGCTAGGCGCTCTTACCATGATTCGATGGGCAAGTCGGAAATTGTTGTTCCGAGTCACAAGGAGTTGTGAACTCATGGCTAGCTGTATCTCTGAACCATTGAGGGTCACACAGAGTAATGGATTTTTAATCCCCGTTGAGATAGTTAAATTTAAAGAGTTAAATTTAATGAACAAAGAAGTTGGACTTCTTATTTAAGAGTAGAGGAGTAAGATTTCCTAAAATGACATAGGGATGGGAATTTTTGGAAATCACTGAATTCGGATTCAGAAAAATTTATCTTGACTTTAAAAGGTGCAGAAATGGTTTCTGTGCACATTGATGAAATCGGTTTATCAATCGGAGTCATGATGAATTTTATATTAATTTCTGAACATGCGGGCTTTGCTTGTCGGGCTTGAACTTATGACTAATGGGCCCTAAGCTGTTAGCGGCCTACATTATAAATAAGTTATTGCAGTACAGAAATTATACACAATAGGTCACAATTTTTCGAAAAACCCTAGTATTTTTCTCTAACAGTGGCCGCCCCCCTCCCCTCTGCTCAGGAAAAATCCAGCCTGTGAATTTTGAATTACAGTCTGGTTTAACGGATCAAATTCTTTAATTCTCTTCGTAGAAACTTCTGATAGATTTTCTAGTGCAATCTATCAGAGGGATTAAATCTCTGTTCGTGGACCTGATTGAAGAACAGTTCGTCCATCAGTTCCTGGGAGATACAACAAGAGCAGAGCAATCTGTTGGTGTCCATAATCTCGATTCGAGATTGGAGGTAAAAATTTATAATTGTTATTTAATTTTTACACACACAATTTAATCGTAAAGTTTTGATACCCATTATGAAATCGTTCCATATATAAAAATTTTAAACTTCCGCTGCACCGGGTATCAATTCTGATTGATCTGATCGTCGTTCTCCAACAGTGGTATCAGAGTCAGGTTGCTCAGATCAAGCGATTAAATTAATCGGTTGTACAAAAATTTTTAAGCCTCGGTTTTTGAAACAAAATAAATATTTTAAAAAATAAAAAAAAAATTCGGGCAAAACCCGGGCAGCGATTGGATCGCTGCCCGGGGGGGGCAGCGATGGTCGGTGCCCCGGGCAGCGCACGGCGCTACCCAGCGCAGCGCTAGGCGCTGCCCGGCCCGAGCCCCTTTTGGGGCGCGGGCAGCCCGGGAGTTTCCCAGGCGGCCCGCGGAAAAATAATTTTTTAATTTTAAAATTAAATTTTAATATGTTAAAATTCTATTTTTGGTCCGATCGAAAATTGTTTTTGATTGGTCCACGAGGCATCGGATCGAATTGTTCGAGTCCGAAATTTTTAAAAATGATTTTTGGATAAATTTGAATTTTTGGAAAATTTAAATATTTTATCCGTTAAATTGAATTTTGAAATTAATTATTTTTGGTACAATTGATGATAAGATATGATCTTAAGGATATATTGAGTAAAATATGATTTTATGTATAAAATTGGATTTTATAGATAAAATATGATTTTATTTGATAAAAAGATAAAATATGATTTTGTATGTAAAATAAGATTTTATATATGGAATATGATTTTATCCTTTTAAATTTAAATTGTCATTGCATGTTATCCAATAAATTAATTTTAAATTAAATGTTATTGGATAAGGATGATCGATTGCCATGACCAATTTTATAGGTGTATGTTAGGAATTTACATTTGTTTTTATTGTTGTTGGATTTATTAATGGGCCTGGTTTATGGCCCAATATGAATTGTCATATGTAATAAAAGTGGGCTTGGTTTATGGCCCGTTCCCACCCCTTAAAAATGTATCCCCTACTTGTCATTGTTATTTATTGTAAATACATTAGATTTAGTGGGAGATGTAGATTTGAAGACGGAGGTGGGCCCAGCAGACAATAAAGACAGAAGAAATGTAAATTGGAAGCTCAATGTAATAGGATTGCATTGCATATTGCATATTACCTAGGATTGGACTAAGACTCGTGATTGGCAACCACGGGTCGATTAGAAATGGAATCGATCATCCTATATAATATGTGATATTATTGTTGTATGCATGTTTTAGACAAAATTGTGTGAATCCGGCAAGCATACAAAATTTTAAAATGATGAGACAAATTTTCAAAATTAAAATCCCTCATTTTAAATATGATTTAAAATTGATATCAAGATAAATAAAGGAAATTTAAAATTGTTTAAATGTTCCTACCTTCCATCAACGATCAATGTATGAGATGCTACCCGCGGATACGGTCCGGCTCATATTATTGGGGGGGCCCGTTCGTCGGAAAGTTGTACATTGGATCGACACATGTTGTAAGTTGGGTGGAACTCCCATGGGATCGGCTCATATTATTGGGGGATCCACATGGCGACCGTCCATCACAACTTAATATTGATGGGTCATCTTGACATGTCACAATAAACGGCGTCATATTATTGGGCCCTTATTGGACATGAGGTAAAAACGTGGAGGTTGCTTTGGAAGCAATTGGGCTCTACCTTTTGAAAATTATAGTTGGCTGATATTATTCGGGACCATAGTTTGTCAATTGGACTCCATGTTCTCACTAAGGAAAACAGTTTCCCGTTTTCACTAGAGGGTAGTGAAATCGTTAAAATAGTGGGAGTGAGATTCATAAAATAAATTTTGCCTATTTTATGTCTTAGTAAATTTATTAAACAATCACTGATATTTGTCTGTTTCTTTTCAGTATTTCATAAAGATGAATTCGCGTAATCCACTTTTCTCGATCCTCGAACAAAATAAATTGACTGGCGCAAACTATACGGAATGGTTCCATAAGTTGAAGATTGTCTTGACTTCGGAGAAGATGCTCTATGTGTTAGAAAAATCTCCTCCGAAGGAAGCACCAGCTGACATAAGTCCGGAAGAGTTAGCCAAACTTGATACATGGTGGGACCATGATATCAAGGCCAAATGCTATATGCAAGCCTCGATGTCTGATGAACTCCAGAGGCGATTTGAGGACACCGTGAATGCTGCTGACATTCACGTACAACTCAAGGAACTTTTTGGGGCTCAATCGAGAGCTGAAAGGTTCGCTACTGTAAAGGAGCTAATGACGTGTTGCATGCGTGAAGGGACTTCGGTCCGTGATCATGGGGTACGAGTGATTTGGCTCATACAGAAGTTGGTAACACTTGATTTGGTGTTGGAGCATGAACTCAACGTGGACTTACTACTTCTATCTCTTCCTTCTTCGTTTGACGGATTTGTGGTGAATTTCAATATGAACAAGATAGAGGACTCCCTTGAAGAGATGGTCAATATGCTTGTAACATATGAATCCACTTTAAAGAAGGATAAACCGGCTTTCTTGGTGGGCTCCTCTTCTTCTGCTAAGAAGGGGCCAAGTACAAAGGGTAAGAAACGTTCTGCCCCACCCAAGAAAATCGAACCTGAGAAGAAGTACAAGACAAAGGCTTCAAACATGGAAAAGTCCAAGGATGTTTGCCATTACTGCAAGAAGCCTGGTCATTGGAAGCGTAACTGCAAGGAATATCTTGAGCAGTTGCGAACTGCGAAGGGTATGTTCTATATTGAAATAAATGTTTCACTTAATACTAATTCTTGGGTATTGGATACCGGATGTGGATCTCACATTTGCAATGATTTGCAGGTGATGACAAGAAGTCGCAAGCTTAGAATGGGTGAGACCCAGCTGAGGCTCGGAAATGGTTCCAGAGTTGAAGCTAAAGCTGTGGGAGATGTTTATTTAATTTTGCAGAACGATTTTAAGTTACTTTTGAGAGATGTTTTATTTGTTCCAGATTTGATTAAAAACATTATTTCTGTTTCTATGCTTGATGGAGATGGTTTTTCTTGCAATTTTGTGAATGGGATTTGCAATATTTACAAGAATGAATGTTTGATTGGAAATGGACAACTTGAAAACGATCTATATAACTTAAAATTGAAAGATGTTCCAATAAATTATGTTGATAAACCGGCAACAACAAACAAAAGGAAAATCGATAGTCAAAACCCAGCAAACCTTTGGCACGCTAGGCTAGGTCATATTTCCTCAAGGAGGATGAACAAGCTAGTGGGAGAGGGCATGTTTGATATGTTTGATATTAACTCTCTACCTACTTGTGAATCCTGCCTGAAAGGAAAAATGACTAAATCTCCTTTTAAGGGGAAACCTGAGCGTAGTCAAAATCTGTTGGATTTGATCCATACAGACGTTTGTGGTCCATTTAGAATTGGTACTCAATATGGCCACACCTACTTCATTACCTTTACTGATGATTATTCTAGGTATGGGTATTTATATTTAATGAAATATAAGTCTGAAGCATTTGAAAAGTTCAAAGAATTCAAGGCTGAAGTAGAAAACAAGCTGGGTAAAAGTATTAAAGCACTTCGATCGGATCGAGGTGGAGAATACTTGAGTACCGAGTTTTTAGACTATCTGAAGGAGAATGGGATTCTCTCTCAGTGGACTCCTCCTATGACACCACAGCTGAATGGTGTATCGGAGCGTCGTAATCGAACTTTGTTGGACATGGTTCGATCCATGATGAGCTTCACTGAGCTTCCACCTTCGTTTTGGGGCTACGCGCTTGAAACGGCGGTATTGTTGTTGAACAACATCCACACTAAAGCAGTGGACAAAACACCATACGAGTTATGGAATGGCAAAGCTCCTAAGTATTCGTACTTGAGGATTTGGGGATGTCCTGCTTACGTGAAGCAGATAGTGGGAGATAAGTTGGATAGTCGATCCACCTTATGTTATTTTGTAGGGTATCCGAAGAATTCAATCGGATATTATTTCTATCATCCTGCTGAAACAAAGGTGTTTGTTTCAAGGAATGCCACCTTCTTGGAGAAGGAGTTCTTATCGGATAAGAAAGGCGAGATGATGGAACTCGAAGAAATTCGAGAAGAACCCGAAATACAAAATAATGATCCTACACCTCAGGAACCATTGATAGACACGCCTATACTTAGAAGATCCGAGAGGACTTCTAAACCTCCTATTCGATATGGTCTTCTTCTTGAAGGGGATCAAGATGAACTCGATGTTGGATGTGATCCAAGAAACTTCAAAGAAGCAATTTCTGATGCGGATTCAAATTTATGGCTTGAAGCTATGCAGTCGGAAATAGATTCGATGCATACAAACCAAGTTTGGTCTTTAGTAGATCCTCCCGATGGAATTGTTCCAATAGGGTGTAAATGGATCTACAAGAGAAAGCTTGGGCCTGATGGTAAGGTATTGACCTACAAGGCGCGATTGGTGGCAAAAGGTTATACTCAAAGAAAAGGAGTTAACTATGATGAAACCTTTTCACCAGTTGCAATGTTCAAGTCCATAAGAATCCTTATTGCCATAGCTGCTTGGTATGACTATGAGATATGGCAAATGGATGTGAAGACTGCTTTTCTTAATGGAGACATTAAGGAAGAAATCTATATGACGCAGCCTGAGGGATACACATCCATGGGAAGCGAGCATAAGGTATGCAAGCTTCAGAGATCAATCTATGTTCTAAAACAAGCATCAAGAAGTTGGAACCAGAAATTTGATGAAACAATAAAGGATTTTGGTTTCATCAAGGACCCGGAGGAACCATGCGTGTACAAGAAAGTAGTTAAGGATGCTGTGACATTCTTAGTACTTTATGTTGATGACATAGTACTAATTGGGAATGACGTAGGGATGTTGCAATCAACAAATATATGGTTATCAGGTAGATTCTCGATGAAGGATTTGGGTGAGGCATCCTATATTCTAGGGATACAGATCTATAGAGATAGATCTAAGAGAATGATAGGACTCACTCAATCAACCTACATCGACACCATATTGAAACGGTTTTCAATGGATGGGTCCAAGAGAGGACATCTACCCATGTGTCATGGAGTTTCTCTATCCAAGTCTATGTGTCCCAAGACTGATGAAGAGATAGAGAAAATGACACATGTACCATATGCATCAGCCATTGGTAGTATCATGTATGGGATGATATCTACCAGACCGGATGTAGCATTTGCTCTGAGTGTCACGAGCAGATATCAAGCTAATCCCGGTCAAATGCATTGGAAAGCCGTGAAGGACATTCTTAAGTACTTACGAAATACTAAGAATATGTTCATGGTATATGGAGGAAGAGAATTAAAATTGGAAGGCTATACCGACTCTAGCTTCCAAAGTGACGTGGATGACTTGAAGTCAACCTCTGGATTTGTGTTCATGCTCAATGGCGGTGCTGTCTCTTGGAAGAGTTCCAAGCAGGACACCACAGCGGATTCCACTACTGAGGCAGAATACATTGCAGCATCAGCTGCTGCTAAAGAGGCCATTTGGATGAGGAATTTCGTCCAAGAGTTGGGCGTCATTCCTGAAGTTGTTGGTCCAGTCCCGGTGTACTGTGACAACACGGGTGCCATTGCTCAGGCAAAGGAACCAAGGTCTCATCAAAGATCCAAACACGTACTGAATAAATACCACATCATCCGGGAGATTGTGGAAAGAGGAGACATCACGGTCGAAAGAGTGGCCTCTGCAGACAATATCGCTGATCCACTTACTAAGCCCTTTCCAGGACCATTATTTGACAAACATCGCGAAGCAATGGGTCTACGTAGTATGACTAGTTGGCTTTAGGGCAAGTGGGAGATTGAAAGAGTGGGTGCCCGGTGAGCCAACTTGTGGCTAAGGGATTTGATGACTCTTTGTATAAACAATCTTTTGTTTAATATAATTTACACTTTTATTAATGGCAATGACTTTATCTTTCTTCATATTGTTATATTGTGATATAATATTGTTGTTTTGATAAAGACCTTGGATATACTATAGTGTATGTAAGATGTGGTAGAACATGGGGATGTCTATCATGAAACACATCTTATAGTCACTGTATATTCTAAACTGTTCCTAGTCGATTGCGCCGTCCGATAATAAGGATAAGGATCGCTCGACTTTGAGACTAGCATTTGCGATGCAGAGTACCACATTTCATTGGTAGGAAACATAGAGATGTTCGAAGCATGCAAATGGATATTCATATGATGAATGATCGAACTACCCTATCCGGACTTTCCAAGTGGTTATCACTTATCGAGTGGATAAAGTCCGCGGTTTTGGTTGTACACCATTAGTCCTTACTACTTGAAACATCATTGAGACTATATATGCTAGTACTGTGCTTTAACTCGTTTACCGACTCTATTGGGGTCATCAGGTGTCGGGATTGGGTACAGTTACGACACATATAGGAGTCGATGCTTTGTTGTCAAGGATTCACCACATACTTGCGAGTGTGGATATCCTATGCGATCTGAGGAGATATTAGTGTGACGAATCTCTGGCCAGAGTACATGATTTGTTTTAAGAAATGGTTTCTTAGTAGCACATGCGATGTCACTATTTGATCTTCAAGATGTATTGCATAGTTATCGAATCTCGAACGACTCTCGATTTACCAATGGTTGTTGATTCGATCGGGATATATGGATGAAGGGACCGTACTGTACGCTAACCAAAATCTATTAGTTCTTGCAGGCACTATCAGTGATACCTAGGGAATCATGGGGCGATGTTGCTAGGCGCTCTTACCATGATTCGATGGGCAAGTCGAAAATTGTTGTTCCGAGTCACAAGGAGTTGTGAACCCACGGCTAGCTGTATCCCTGAACCATTGAGGGTCACACAGAGTAATGGATTTTTAATCCCCGTTGAGATAGTTAAATTTGAAGAGTTAAATTTAATGAACAAAGAAGTTGGACTTCTTATTTAAGAGTAGAGGAGTAAGATTTCCTAAAATGACATAGGGATGGGCATTTTTGGAAATCACTGAATTCGGATTCAGAAAAATTTATCTTGACTTTAAAAGGTGCAGAAATGGTTTCTGTGCACATTGGTGAAATCGGTTTATCAATCGGAGTCATGATGAATTTTATATTAATTTTTGAACATGCGGGCTTTGCTTGTCGGGTTTGAACTTATGACTAATGGGCCCTAAGCTGTTAGCGGCTTACATTATAAATAAGTTATTGCAATACATAAATTATACACAACAGGTCACAATTTTTCAAAAAACCCTAGTATTTTTATCTAACAGTGGCCGCCCCCCTCCCCTCTGCTCAGGAAAAATCCAGCCTGTGAATTTTGAATTACAGTCTGGTTTAACGGATCAAATTCGTTAATTCTCTTCGTAGAAACTTCTGATAGATTTTCTAGTGCAATCTATCAGAGGGATTAAATCTCTGTTCGTGGACCTGATTGAAGAACAGTTCGTCCATCAGTTCCTGGGAGATACAACAAGAGCAGAGCAATCTGTTGGTGTCCATAATCTCGATTCGAGATTGGAGGTAAAAATTTATAATTGTTATTTAATTTTTACACACACAATTTAATCGTAAAGTTTTGATACCCATTATGGAATCGTTTCATATATAAAAATTTTAAACTTCCGCTGCACCGGGTATCAATTCTGATTGATCTGATCGCCGTTCTCCAACAATCAACATATTATATCTTCATAATTCAACATAGCATTATTCATTCATGCTTCATCATTTTCATTTCATCAACATATCATTTCATCCATCCTGAAGCATCATTGAAACATCATAATTTCCATCTTAACTTTTGTTTCATGAACATAAAACTTTACTCGATAACTTCGTGCATGTAATAAATGATAAAAATCATACTTTCATATTGAACATAGGTTTCATGAAAGAAACTTAGACATCATGTATATGCATCACATAACGTAATCGGTCCACGTAAGTCGTTCTTTTCGTTCTTGACTTAAAACTTGAAACTTTTTTGCATAGAAACTCTTAAATATATTTTAGAAGCTTTAAAAGATCATAACCATGAATTTAGGACCCTAAAATAAAATATAAAAATCATAAATTTCGAATGAAAGGGGCGCCCGCTCAACTTCTAGGCGCGGGCGCGCCTGACCTGCGCAACTAGTTCATCTTGCTCGCTCCAAAACTCTATTCTTAATTCAGAATCTGAAAAAGTGGTAAAAATTAATGTTGTACATCTTGATCTTGGTTTTCGAATGCCGAAAACCTCACCTAAAATAGATTTTGCAGTAAAATGTTATGCTGATTCTCCCGAGCTGTGTCACTGCCGGAAATTCAAAACATTTGACACACTTCGGAGCGATTTTGGCCAATCTTCCATACTGATTTTGATAAAACTCAAAACACAAAAGTTGTAGATAAATAAGTTATTTTCCAAATAAAATTGGCCTCATATCATTTGGATCATTACACTAATTTTTATCCTCAAAATCATAAAAAGTATCGGTATTCCGGTGTCACCGGACACAACTTCAACACTTTAACTTCAAACATATACTTCTTTTACCCAAAATCCTAACTTCATAAATCATCAAAACTCATTTTCTTGTAATTGAAAATGGATTAACTAACTTCAAAACACTAAAATATTAAATGATTTTGCTTCAAAACTTTTAAACCGTAACTACCATAAAAATATTGCTTAACTTCTTCAAAATCTCAAAAATTCATTTTCTTTCAATTAAACATCATTTTCTCACCTTTAAAACTTCCAATAACATCATAATCTTCAAAAGAATCATTATTTTCTACACATCTATATAAAACTTGTCAAGAACGACCACGCTTCACAATTTCAAAACTTCATAACTTGATACTCATAATTTCATGCTTCTTCAAAATCATAAACCATTAAAACATGCACATAAACATACATTTTCATATTAAAATAATTATAATCTTGAATGGGTTTCAAAACCTTAAAATACTTGTTGAAAAACTTGCCTTAACCGTATATGGAGTTTATCCGGATTCTTGGCAACGAGCTAACCTTAGCACAACCGAAATTCGAAATCTTGGACTTACCTCGGATGAAAGAATAGATGAACAAAATGAAGAACTAAAGGAGTGGAAAGGAAGGGAAAAAGTGACGTGCAAGGAAAAGCAATGAGGGAGAGGAGACAACACATTAAAGGAGTGGGGAATTGAAATTAAAGATGGGGTAGAGGAGTAGATAAGTGTAAAAGAGGGGAGTTAATACAATGCATGTGTTGACTACATAAAACGTAGTCTGTCCAGAATATCCCAACTCAGAATAATAAATTTTCTTCTCCCGATGAATAAAATAAAATGATACCAATATTATACTCAAAATACTCGTAGAATTATTTCTTATGATCTCGTGCGTAGGCTAGTCTCGTTTTTTAAGTCCAAGATTAATTCAATCATGAAACAATTAAATTATTTAACAAGTCATAAAAATATATTAGGAATATACCTAACATCAATTAATTTAAATCATAACTTTACACTTCATAATTAAAGTGCACAAACTATTAAAATCATTTAACACAATAAATAAATGTATATTTTTAAAATATGAATTATTCTCTTTTAAATCGTTTACACAACACATAAAATTATTTAATTAAATATAACTTTTAAATCATAAATAATCAAATGAAATAGCTTAAAATTCATTTAAAATTCTTGAAATAAATAATGAATAGATTTATGGATTTTCCGGGTATTACAATCTACCCTCCTTAAAAAAAATTTCGTCCTCGAAATTCGAATGATCAATATTTAACAATTTAAGTTTTCATGAGTTTAACTCATACACTCCAACACTTACACATCTAGTTTCCAATTTCATTGTCTCCAAATTCCTGCTTTCGTTGCGAACTTTGATAAAACCAAATATTATATCGTTCTTATTTTTCTTTTATAATCTTATCAAATCAAAACATATATGTTCGAATCGGCTACAATCTTCTTAAAGATTTAATTCAGATCGAAACATATCTTTTCAAGTCGGTCGTGAATCTTCTTTACGACTTAATTCTGATCACCAAAATCCACAATATCTTCAAACACGTGATTTCTATTCCAACGGTAGCTAAATGTCAAAGAAAACGGTAACAAAATGGTTTGTTTTATTCTCCTTTCACCTTATAAATATGATCACTCAAACTTATTTTTAATCAAACTCAACTTATTCTTTCTCTTACAGGTTATTTCTCCAAGATCTCGAAGAGGAAGAAGATGGCATTTTTAATGTTATTCATTGAAACCATCATGATTATCCTTCTCATGTACCTTGTATTTACCGGTGAATATCCACCCCATGTTTTTTCTCTATTCTTAAATTTGCTTGTACTCGTTGTTCTTCCCTTATATTGTATTGTCATAATGATAGAAATTTACTAAGCTCAACCAAATTCTTAATTTCATTCGTTAAAACTTAGCATTCAAACTATTAACCTTGAAAGTAAGCTTGTTCCAACAAACTTAACCTTGTAATACTTTAAAAGTAATTTCACATGTCAATAAATTTTCATATCATAGCTTAATCCTAAATCATTATTCTTATAGCCCAAAGAAACAATCACCGAGAACATTATTTTTCATCGAACCTATTCTATACAACAAGAGTATTCCAACGAAAAATCAATTATCATCTTACATTCCTCATGGTGAAAGTATAACATCCTCATAGAATAATCTTAACTGTAATGCCCAAGAAGAAAATTTTTCATCAACAAATCATTACTTCCCCAAAATACTCTTAATCAAGTCAGACTCATTACAATTCCAATCCAAAAATCCATCAAACATGGGAAAATTTTTTGTTGAAAATCACAAGTGATCATAACTGTAAGAGAAAACACAAATTGAAAATATCAAACATTAAACTTACAGTCATGGAGGCAGGAGCATTCGAGTCCTTGACGAGATTGCACGCACGAACTATATCCAAGAGCCAATTTCTCTGATACAACTGAGACGTCCCGTATTCTAGAACATTTAATAAAATAGTTGCGGAAAAGGTTGGAAAAATTTTTCATAACATAAAAGCCATACAGCGAGTGCATCACACCAATTCCAAAAGAATTTAAAATCTAAATCTTTAACAATAGAACTCATGACTCCGTGTTCACGAAGTCTAATAAACACTGATGCAACTCAATAACAAAGACCATTTAAAATACGGCACGTCAAAACTTACTACTAACATTTAAATAGGAAAAGGGAATGTGAATTTAATTAATTATTATATAAATAAAATACATTTGAAAGCAATTGAAAAACTCACTTAACAACTATCAAACTGAAATGAATATTTAAAAGACGAAACATTTGAAATCCTCAAAACTCGTCTTTAAAAGACTGACAATGAAAATAATTAAATCATTACTTTTAAACATCGTACATAAAATATTGTAACAACATAACATAAATAAATATAAGTAAATCTTTCTGCTTTAAATACATCAGAGCTTTTGAACTATTGTGTCATGCAATGTCTTCGCCTCTTTGACTCTTCAGCCATGCTACCAAAGCTTTTTAAATCAAAACTGCTAAACCATCTGCACCATTAAAGTATAGTGAGTCTAAAGGACTAAGCAAGATTAAAATATTCATATCAATATCATTATTGTTTCAAAATACTTTAAAATTAAAATAACTTGAACATACATAACATGATACCTTGAACTTGAGGAACTTTAACGTAAACATCATGGAACTTTAAACTTAAAATCTTGAACATGAACTTCAAAACTCTTAAAAGATGCAAGGAATTTAAACATGGACATCAACTTACTTAACTTTAAATCTTGAAAATAGACTTCATTCCTATTCTCAAAACTTTACCATTTTATTCTTAAATAAACATTTGCACTTAACATCTAATAAATAAAATCATGCAACTTGGACAAACATTAAACCATGAACATAACATAAAACTTATCATTTTGGGGTGATGAATTATGTGAAATTGTGGCAACCGTCATAATGGGCACATTCATCTTTCTTTCCTGTTGATCAACAAGCATATGGCACTAAGCCTCATAACATTCGTTCATTCCTTTTCGGAGGCTCCTCCGAAGCTCATCCCGGAGGACCTAACCCGTACATTGAGCCGTATTTGGGAGGGCTACTCCGGAGCCCAAACCGGAGCACCGTTCCCATATTGCCACCACAAAGACACATAAGACATCAAAATATTTTCATGCATCAACATATTATATCTTCATAATTCAACATAGCATTATTCATTCATGCTTCATCATTTTCATTTCATCAACATATCATTTCATCCATCCTGAAGCATCATTGAAACATCATAATTTTCATCTTAACTTTTGTTTCATGAACATAAAACTTTACTCGATAACTTCGTGCATGTAATAAATGATAAAAATCATACTTTCATATTGAACATAGGTTTCATGAAAGAAACTTAGACATGTACATGAATCACATAACGTAATCGGTCCACATAAGTCGTTCTTGTCATTCTTGACTTAAAACTTGAAACTTGTTTGCATAGAAACTCTTAAATATATTTTAGAAGCCTTAAAAGATCATAACCATGAATTTAGGACCCTAAAATAAAATATAAAAATCATAAATTTCGAATGAAAGGGGCGCCCGCTCAACTTCTAGGCGCGGGCGCGCCTGACCTGTGCAACTGGTTCATCTTGCTCGCTCCAAACTCTATTCTTAAGTCAGAATATGAAAAGGTGGTAAACATGAAAGTTGTAGACCTTATCTCGGCTTCCGAATGCCGAAAACCTCACCTAAAATAGATTTTGCAGTAAAACGTTATGCTGAATCTCCCGAGATGTGTCACTGCCGGAAATTCAAAACATTTGACACACTTCAGAGCGATTTTGGCCAATCTTCCATACTGATTTTGATAAAACTCAAAACATAAAAGTTGTAGATAAATAAGTTATTTTCCAAATAGAATTGGCCTCATATCATTTGGATCACTACACTAATTTTTATCCTCAAAATCATAACAAGTATCGGTATTCCGGTGTCACCGGACACAACTTCAACACTTTAACTTCAAACATATACTTATTTTACCCAAAATCCTAACTTCATAAATTATCAAAACTCATTTTCTTGTAATTGAAAATGGATTAACTAACTTCAAAACACTAAAATATTAAATGATTTTGCTTCAAAACTTTTAAACCGTAACTACCATAAAAATATTGCTTAACTTCTTCAAAATCTCAAAAATTCATTTTCTTTCAATTAAACATCATTTTCTCACCTTTAAAACTTCCAATAACATCATAATCTTCAAAAGAATCATTATTTTCTACACATCTATCAAAAACTTGTCAAGAACGACCACGCTTCACAATTTCAAAACTTCATAACTTGATACTCATAATTTCATGCTTCTTCAAAATCATAAACCATTAAAACATGCACATAAACATACATTTTCATATTAAAATAATTATAATCTTGAATGGGTTTCAAAACCTTAAAATACTTGTTGAAAAACTTGCCTTAACCGTATATGGAGTTTATCCGGATTCTTGGCAACGAGCTAACCTTAGCACAACCGAAATTCGAAATCTTGGACTTACCTCGGATGAAAGAATAGATGAACAAAATGAAGAACTAAAGGAGTGGAAAGGAAGGGGAAAAGTGACGTGCAAGGAAAATCAATGAGGGAGAGGAGACAACACATTAAAGGAGTGGGGAATTGAAATTAAAGATGGGGTAGAGGAGTATATAAGTGTGAAAGAGGGGAGTTAATACAATGCGCGTGTTGACTACATAAAACGTAGTCTGTCCAGAATATCCCAACTCAGATTAATAAATTTTTCTTCTCCCGATGAATAAAATAAAATGATATCAATATTATACTCAAAATACTCGTAGAATTATTTCCTATGATCTCGTGCGTAGGCTAGTCTCGTTTTCTCAGTCCAAGATTAATTCAATCATGAAACAATTAAATTATTTAACAAGTCATAAAAATATATTAGGCATATACCTAACATCAATTAATTTAAATCATAACTTTACTCTTCATAATTAAAGTGCACAAACTATTAAAATCATTTAACACAATAAATAAATGTATATTTTTAAAATATGAATTATTCTCTTTTAAATCGTTTACACAACACATAAAATTATTTAATTAAATATAACTTTTAAATCATAAATAATCAAATGAAATAGCTTAAAATTCATTTAAAATTCTTGAAATAAATAATGAATAGATTTATGGATTTTTCGGGTATTACAGTTATCAGAGCGATAAGTTCTTGGTTGAATTAGAAGTGAGCGGGGTAGATCGAGTCCGCTTGTATTGGCTTCTTGCATGTGATTGAGTTATTATTTAATTATTTGAAGTCCATGCGAGCATGATTTATTATTTGAGAATTAATTGAATTACATGATTATGTGATTTAATTTATAAAGCATGGACTACTTGAGATATAATTGTTTTGTTTATCAACTTGTATCCGAAATTCTGAGAGGTTGAAGGGCACCGAATTGTAGCAATTGAGATATCTTGTGTACTAACCTTTTATTATCAGATGGGCCCTCATCGAGTAATTAACAAAAACCCACCGCCAGTTACTCCTCCGAACATACAGGCTAGTACTGAAACTAATCAAATGGATGCCACAACAACTCCAATGGAAACCTTACTGAAGAGGTTCCAATCCTTTAAGCCGCCGACCTTGAAGGGTACTGAAAATCCTGTTGACTGTGAGAGTTGGTTGGAAGACATTGATCAGTTGTTCAATTCCCTTGATTATTCAGATGACTGTCGAACCAGGTTAGTCATTCATCAGTTGCATGGTGTTGCTAAGAACTGGTGGATCACGACGAAGATAGCCATGAAAAATCGAGGTACGACTATTACTTGGAACTTGTTCAAAACTGAGTTTTATAAGAAGTTCTTACTAGTTTCGTACCGAAAGGATAAGGGATCTGAGTTTGCCACTCTGAGGCAAGAGAACTTGAATATCGAGGAGTATGTAGCCATGTTTGATAGTTTGCTGAGATTTGCACCGCACATTGCCGACAACGAAGAGGAAAAATCCGATTAGTTCATTAATGGATTGAACCCCGATATCTTCACATTGGTGAACACTGCTAGGCCTGATAATTTTGCGGATGCCATGAATCATGCAAAGGGAGCTGAAGGAGGTTTTTTGAGGCAGAGAGGAGCTTCGTTTGTGCCTCAGCAACCGAGGCAGTCTCAGAACCAACCGTCTTAGTATCAGAATCAGTCATAGCAGTATCAAAACCAACCATATAGGTATGAAGGAGGAAGCAGTAGTGGTAACAGAAAGGATCATTTCAGAGCAAAAGGGAAACAGTTCAAGAAGCCAGGTAGCAGTTCTTCTATCTGCAGTGGTTCCAAACAGTTCGGTTCAGGACAGAGTTCTGGATTTTCATCTTTTTTCTACAGCAAGTGTGGAGGTAGACACTCCCAAGAACAGTGTGTAGGAGTTTTCAAGAAATGCAATATCTGTCAACAGTCCGGACACTTTGCTAAGGTGTGTCCTCAGCAAGGTAAAGATCGAGCTCAGAGTGGGAGTTCTTCTAGACCTACAACTCAGCCTAAGAGGGAGACTTTTGCGGTTCACTCTTTCCAGCCTCAGCAGCAAAATAGACAGGGAGGTAACCTGAATGCGAACCAGCCACCAAGACAACAGGCACAATTCTTTGCTCTGATTGAGGATCAGGCTCAGGCAGCACCTGACGATGTTATATTAGGTAAATTTTTTATTTTTGGTTATTCTACTCATGTATTGATAGATACGGGTGTGTCTCACTCTTTTTTATATCTGAGAAATTTGTTTTGATGCATGCCTTGCCTTGTGAGCCTTTGCCTGCTATAGTAGTTGTTACTTCACCTTTGGGTGGGGGAATTGTGTCCGTAAGATTGGTTCAGAACTGTGAACTTCTTTTTGAAGGTAACGTGATTAGTTTCGATTGTATTGTGCTTGGGTTGTCATATTTTGACTGTATTATCGGTATAGATGCTGTAAGGCCCGAGATTAATTAATATTAATCTGAATTTATTTAATTTTAATCCGAGTATATTTAATTTGGGAATATTTAGAGTTTTGATTTAAATTATGATATTCTTAAATTATTTAGGATTGAAATTTAATTAAATAAGGGCCGAGGACTGAATTGCAAATATTGAAGAATTGAGAGGCTAAAATGCAATTTTGGTTGAAAGTTATCAGATTTCTATTTGAATACTCAGCATGTGCACGTGTATTCTTCAGAATTGTGTAATTGAACACAGAAAAACACTGAGCTCTTCTTTTGCTTCTTCGTTTTTGATTTTCAAACCTTTGTAACTTTTGATCCGATTATCCGATTTCGATTTCGAAAAGTGTTCTGGAATCCTTGCGAAGAGGGCTTCGATCAAGTGTAAGTTTTATTACTTTTCCAGCATGTTTGAAGATTTAGATGAGCTAAAGATCAGTAATTGTTTATGTATGCATGTTTTGAGATGAGTTTTGGTATCGTATCGTCATCGGCGCAATGAACGGTTTTTGTTTGGTATTCGATATGATTTTCAGCATGTATATCGATGCTTATAGCTGTTGATATGATGTTTAGGGTGATGTATTCAGCTGGTATATGATGTACGAATTATTTGAATGATTAGAATCGATTTTGATATTTTGTCGGTTATCGATTTTCAATCGCTACGCCGTTGAATCGTGTTTTGAAGTCATTTTGATAGTCTATGTCTGAGCTGAAGTCCTTATCTAGATGTTATGAATGCTATAGCATTTTAATTCTTCAGTTTCAATTGAGTTTGGAAGGCTAACAACTCAAGACGTCGACTTTGAACCGAAGAAGTGGCTTGAGGTTTGAAATGCAATTGATTGACGATTTGTTGATGGTTTTGATTCGTTTCTGAAATGATTGAGTTGAATGAAGTTTGATATATATGTTTTGATTGTTTTATTGCAGATTGAAGTGTTCAAAATAGAGTTATTCGAATGTATAATGACGACATCACGAGTCAGGGATTTTGAAACTCAAGATCAAATATTCTTGAGTCAATCCATCTCAGATAGTGGATCTTTGAATTTGAGTCGATACGATGTTAATTGAATTGATTTTATGCCATGGTTGCGGTTAACCTTATTTTCTAGCCCAGAATGTCTATGTTAGATGGATATCCATGTCAAGATCATTTATGAATCTTGATGGCCTCGAAGTTATATGAATCAGTTCTTATTCAAAGCATTAATTTACTCTATTTGTTGAGTCGAGTTTACATAGAGTCGATATGATATATTTAACGATTTCTATATGTTGGTTATACTGATATTGTTTTCTCACCGGAGTTTATCCGGTTGTTGCTTTGTTTTGTATGTGTGCATGGCAACAGATGGGGCAGGAGCTGGCCAAAGTCGACGAGGGTAGCTCATGAGAGAGTCTAGATATGTGGACTCAGGTTGTTTGTAGTTGAAATGATGTTTATATCTCTTAGAAAGCATGTTGAAAATACTTTGGTTAATGTTCTTAAGAATTTAAGGAACACCTTGTAAAGTTCATGCTTTTGTTGAATTCTTAAAGGTTGGTTTGATGTATAACCTTGTTATAAACATGTTTAAATCTTGTTCTATATGTATTTACATTTTTTGGGACATCAATATGTTGGATTGGAGTGTTTAGAAAGATCAAATTTGGCTGTCAAAAACCAGAGCACAGGACTGTTCAGAGGTGTGCTCGGTCTGCTCTTTTTAGCAGACCGAGCGCAGCCTATTTTGCTCAACCGGAGAGTTGGGTTTGAGGGGGGCGAACGGTCCGCTATTTTTAGCGGACCTCGCGCACCCCTATTTGAAAAAAAAATGTTTTATCTTTTTCCTTCCTTGTTTAATTAATGATGTTTAATTACCCTTTGCCCTAAGAATGAAATTAGCAACCCGAGGCTTCACAGATGCTTTGACCAAGTACAGGGCTACCGTTGACTATTTTTAGAAAGTATTCCATTTTAGACCAAAGATGGCAGAGGAGTGGAAATTCTTCGGTAAGGGTTCTCGATCCAGAATTACTTTAATATATATTTTGTCGATGACACGTTTGTTACAGAAATGAGCAGAGGGATTCTTGATCTATGCAGTGGATGTCCTGAAATCTAGCCCAAAATTGGTTGATATTCCAGTGGTTAGAGAATTTGCTGACGTCTTTCCGAATGAGATTCCTGGATTTCCGCCTATTCGAAAGATCAAATTCAGCATTGATATATTGTCAGGTACGTAGTAAATTTCCAAAGCTCCTTATCGTATGGCACCAATCGAATTGAGAGAATTGAAAGAACAACTTGAAGATTTGATTTCCAAGGGATACATCAGACCGAGTGTATCAACTTGGGGTGCTCCTGTCCTATTTGTATGGAAAAAAGATGGATCTATGCGGCTCTGTATTGATTACCATCAACTAAATCAAGCGACGCTAAAGAATAGGTATCCTTTACCCCGAATAGATGACCTTTTGATCAACTGCAGGGTTTTTCTGTCTATTCGAAGATTGATCTGAGGTCGGGATATCATCAGCTGAGAGTGCGTGAGGAAGATATTCCTAAGAATGCTTTCAGAACGAGGTATGGTCATTTCAAGTATATAGTCATGCCTTTCGGTTTGACTAACGCTCCAGCGGTTTTTATGGGCTTGATGAATCGTATCTTTCAGCATTATTTGGATGAGTTTGTTATTATTTTCATCGATGATATTCTTATCTACTCCAAGAACCGTACTGACCATGCAGATCATTTGAGGATCGTCTTGCAGATTTTGCGAGCTAAACAGTTGTTTGCCAAGCTATCTAAGTGTGAGTTCTGGTTGGACCGATATGTCTTCCGCGGTCATATTATTTCAGGAGATGGGACTCTGTCGATCCCAGCAATATCGAAGCGGTCATGAATTGGCCTAGATCGACATCAGTGCCTGAGATCCGAAGCTTTATATGTTTAGCTGGTTATTATCGCCGATTCATCGAGGAATTCTCATCTATTGCAAAGCCGATTACCCAGCTGACTCAGAAGAATGAGACTTTTATCTAGACTGCAGATTGTGTGGCTAGTTTTGTTGATCTGAAGAAGAGGCTGACTAGTGCTCTGATTCTTTCTATTCCATCTGGTACCGGAGGTTTTACCGTTCATTGTGATGCTTCTAACCGAGGCTTGGGATGTGTTCTTATGCAGCATAAGCACGTGATAGCGTATGCATCTAGGCAGCTGAAGCCACACAAGACTCGTTATCCGGTTCATGATCTTGAACTCGCTGCAATCGTATTTGCTTTGAAGATCTGGCGTCACTATATTTATGGTGTGTCTTTCGAGATCTTTTCTTATCATAAGAGCCTTAAGTATTTTTTTTCATAGGCATAACTGAATACGAGACAGAGAAGATGGTTAGTTTTTTTGAAAGATTTTGACTGTGAAATCAAATAATACCCGGGAAAGTCGAATGCAGCTGTAGATGCCTTGAGCCAAAAGCTTTATTTTTTATCTCTTTCTATTATCAGTGTTTCTCGGTTGATTGATGATTGTTGCACTTCTGGTTTGGAGTTTGAAATAGATAGGAGGGCTATCAGAGTGTTTTCTATTCAAGCCGAGCCGGAGTTATTGGTGATGATCGAAGAAGCACAGAAGTCTGATCCGAGCATTCAGATTTTGATAGAGAAAGTCAGATCTGGGCATCAGTCTGAATTCTAGGTTAGAGATGATGTTTTGTTTGTAAATGATCGTATTGTTGTGCCTGATATTGCAAAGTTGAGACAGCATATTGGAGAGGCACATTGCAGTAGGTTCAGTATTCATCTTGGAGGTCGGAAGATGTACAACGATATGAAGAATCAATTCTGGTGGAACAAAATGAAGAGAAATGTCACGAGATTTGTATCCCGATGTTTGAACTGTTAGCAGGTGAAAGTAGAGAGGAAGCGACCGGGTGGTTTGTTGCACAGTTTAGTTGTTCCTGAATGGAAGTGGAATCACATTTCAATGGATTTCCTCACAAAGCTACCACGATCTGTTCGAGGATGCGATGCTATTTGGGTAGTGATTGACAGATTGACGAAGTCTACTTGATTTATTCCATAAAGGATGACGTTTCGTCACGATCAGATGGCTGAGTTGTATGTTAGCAAAGTTATGAGATTGCATGGTGTGCCGAAGCCAATAGTTTCAGACCGAGACCCTAGATTCATTTTTCACTTTTGGCACAGTCTTCAAGAGGCACTAGGTACTCGATTGCATCTGAGTACAACATATCATCCTCAGACCGATGGACAGTCAGAGCGGACTGTCCAGACTTTAGAGGATTTGCTTCGAGCAATAGTGCTAGACTTTGGCACTAGTTGTCAGGATTCCTTGCCTCTTGTCTAGTTTTCTTACAACAACAGTTATCAAGCGAGTATCGGTATGACACCTTTTGAGGCTTTGTACTGTAAGAAGTGCCGATCTCCTTTGTTTTGGGACGATGTGTCTGTGTCACCTGATTTGGGACCGGATATGCTTCGAGATATGTCAGAGCAAGTAAAGATCATCCAGTCGAGAATGAAGTCAGCTCAGAATAGACAGGAAAAGTATCCGAATATCAGACGTAGACCTCTGATTTTCGATCAGGGAGACCGAGTATTCTTGAAGATTTCTCATTTCAGAGGTGCTGTTAGATTTGGAAAGAGAGGGAAGTCATCTCCGAGATTCATCGGACCGTATAAGATTCTCGAGAAGTTAGGCGATCTTGCCTATAGACTTGCACTTTCTCCATCTTTATCTGGTATTCACGACGTTTTTCACGTCTCTATGTTGCAGAAATATCATCCATATCCTTCTCATATTCTTTAGCCTAACAAAGCCGAGCTTGACGAGACTCTGAGCTACTTTGAAAGACCGATTCAGATCCTTGACCGAAAGAAGAATCAGCTTAGAACCAAGTCGATTCCTTTGGTAAAGGTTCAATGGAGCTGTCACGGAGTTGAAGAGGCGACTTGGGAGACAGAGTCTGATATGAGACAGCGGTTTCATGAATTATTCAGATGAAATGAGTTCTTCTTTCTGTCTTAAGTTTTTTATTCTATCTTATGTGATTGATTCTTATTGATTTCGAGGACGAAATCTCTTCTTAGAGGGGGAGAATTGTAACCCCCCAAATTTATCTTAATTGAGTTTATTTGAGATAATCAGAGATTTAAGAAGTCGAGGACCGATTTGTATTTGATCAGGGTCTACTTTGCAATTTTTGAATTTTTTAGGGACTAAAATGCAAAATTGGAGTTTGTTAGAAATTTATAGCATGTTTTGACTTTTCCTTCACTCCTCCATCTTCTCCATCTCGCCTCCCTCAATTGAAGAACTCCAAACGCTTCTTCAAGCTTTGTGATTTCATTTTCCGGTCGATCCGTCCGTTAGAATTTAATTTCGAAGGCAGATTCGTGATCCCGGCAGCGAGAGCTTCGTTCTATCATAAGTATTTCTCTGATCAGTTATAATTAAATTTTAGGATGTTGTTAGAATCGAATGATTTTTGGTTATGATGTTCTTGAACTAGTTCTTATCGTTTATTCTCAGTTGGTTTTGAAGAAAAAAAAAGCGTCGTTCGGAATTGTTATGATTTTTGGAATCTTATTTCGAAAAAGTGGATTTTGAGATTTGTTGGATTGGAATTTTTATTGATGTTTTAGCATTGTATTGATTTGTTTGTGATGCTATACAGCTATTTGTGTTTCAGGTTTGATCAGAATATAGTTGTTATGCCGCCGGTTTGAGTTTTAGGATTTTGATTCGTTTGAATTGTCGAACCATAACCAGTTAGATTTGATTGTCGTTGTTGATCTTTTTTTGTCTCCGTACAGATTCGTTTGAATTCTGTTGAGCCCAGAGTTAGCAGAAGTCGATCGTCAAAGAGTTGGATGAAGAGGAGTAAAGAGTTTTACCTAGAACGTTTGTTTTAGTGGTTGTATGGATTTTGATATAACCTCTTTTTGTAGCATATCCAGAGTTGGAGGTATTTGAATCGAAAGGTACAAGTAGACATCGTTTTAGCAGGATAGAACACTCAAGACAGATGGTTCTTGAGTTTTCCTTAAATCACATTCTTGTATCAATACTTGTTCTAGAATGGGAAACTTGTATTTTGTTGATTAACTCTGGTTATTAGTTGAATTATGGATTAATGCTTGTGTTTCTATATGCATTCATCTCGAGCCTAAATCTTTTATTTCAGCGGGTTGTACGGCCCTTTTTTTTATACGTTTTGGGGGCTATATTGCGAGTGTCCTGGGTTGTAGAAGTTCACCTAATGTCAGCATACTCCTTATAATCGCAATAAAGTCTAGAGGATGGAGACACGGGGCCCCACCTCGTTCGGGAGAGTCGGTGAATTGTTACGTGATCTCATCCTCGGGATCCCAAAAGCATAGCAGCAATTTCTTGATTATCAGAATTGATATCTCTGTTTTAAAGACATGCATTTCATTCGTATTAATATTGAATATGTTGTCTTTATATCATGTTATTGAGATATTACTTGTTATTGCATGTTATGTTGCTTTCACTGAGAATATCATTCTCACCGGAGTTATCCGGCTGTTGCTTTTTTTTTTATGTGTACTTGGCAACAGGTGGGGCGGGATCGAGTCAGCGGAGACTTGGTTATCATCAAGATCGAGAGATAGAAGAGAGACTCGATTTAGAAGTCAAACAACATGTCAATTTAGTTATATGTTGGAACATGTTTAGAACTCGAACTTCATTGATTATGTTGTATCGATTATGTGAGTATTGAGGTTTGTATGCTGTTGTTGCATGTATTTTGTACCTCATTATGTATTTAATGGATTTATGTAGTTGAAGTTGGTAAGTTTATTTCTGGAAATATGTTCTGTGTTTCCCTCGCTCGATCGGTAGAGTTTGATCGATCGAGCGAGATGTATGTAGCCTCTTTTTGTTTTTTGAAAAAACTTTCCGCTCGATCGCTTGAGTTTTACCGATCGAGCGGAGCTGGTCTTTGAGGAGGACAGCAGCATGGTAGAACTTACCCGCTCGATCGGTTGAGTTTTACCGATCGAGCTAGGTACTATTCACCTGAAAAATAAAAAAAAATTTATTTGACTTATCTATTGGTTTATCTTAGCTTTTGTTTTCATTACTCGAGATTAGATGTTTAGAACCGAGGTCTCAGCCCCCCTCCCCCCCCCCCCCCCTCTACACACAAACATGATCCCCAACAACCGAAAAATACAATTTTTAGGAAATGTTAAGTGGATGTTAGCAAATGAAAAGTTTCAAGGGAGAAGAATTTTGCTATGCAAAAAATAAGGGGTTTTGATAGTCTTCAGTATCACCTACTTAGGGATTATCATGACACAGTGAGGAAGTACAATCCAGGTTCCAAGTTTATACTTAAGAAGAAGAAAGACTTTGAACCACCAACATTTGAAAAGTTTTATTTTAGTTTACATGGCATGAAAAGTGCATTTTTAGAAAGGTGTAGACCTATTATTGGTTTGGATTGTTGTTTTCTAAAGACAATACATGGTGGATAGTTATTGGTGGCCATAGGAAGGGATGGTAATGAAAACATATTTCCAATTGCTTTAGTTGTAGTTCAAGTGGAGAACAGGGAAATTTGACTTGGTTTTTAAGGGAGTTACTGGAAGATATAGGAGGGTTGGGAGAGGGGAGATGTACATTCATATATGATAGACAAAAAGGCTTAGTTGAGGCTGTGAAAGTCGTAATACCTGATTATGAACACAAAATTTGCTTAAGACATGTGTACCAAAACTTTTAAAAAATATATAGGGGGTTGGAGTTAAAAAGACCTGTTTAAGAAGGCTTCAACTACAGGGAACAAGAATTAATTTGAAGTTCACATGAAGAACATATCAAAGGTAGAACCTAAATTAATTAAATGCTACCTATGAGATGACTTGTGAGTGGATGCAGAAATTTCCACCAATCCATTAGGTCAGAAGTCATTTTCAGACTACTTGTCTATCAGATGTTGTGGTCAATAAGTTTTGTGAGTCCTTTAACAGTTATATCCTTGATTAAGTCAATTATAACAATTCTTGACCAAATTAGAAACAAATTACTGAAAAAAATAAAGATGAAAAAGTCTGAAATGGAGAAATATTTGGGAGAAATATGCCCAAACATAATGAAGATCAATAGGAATAAAAAAAAATTTCAGATACTTCATTTCTTTGTATTGTTGGAGTGTGAACATCATATTCAATTCTTTTCATCTCAAGGAAATCTGAGTCATTATGTAGTGTATTTTTCGAAGAAAACATGTTCATGTGGCACTTTCCAACTCTGTAGGTTCCCATGTTCGCATGAATGCAATACCAATTGTAAAAGACGCCAGAGGCTAGAGGATCGCGTGAAAAAATGTTATAGCAAGGATGTATACTTGAAGGTATATTCTCACATGATACTTGTTTTTCCTAGACAATTGACTATTTCAAGTCACCCTGCAACCATTGAATGCACCAACATTTAATAAAAAGAGAGGAAGACCCACAAGATTGAGAAGAAAAGATGTTGATGAGGGCAGTAGAGTTTCTACAAAGAAAGGGCTTATACATAAATTCATAAAATGTTTGGAATTTGACAACAATATCACAACATGTACCAATTCAATTCACCCAAGATCTAAATTATAAATGGAAATAAACAAGAATAACATTGACACATAATTGATGGAATGTTTGTTATATGTTCTGACCATTATAACTACTAAAATTTCAGAGGCAGGAACATGACCAATGTAACATGAAATTTGATGATCAAGATTCACATCCACTGTCTAGTGCTTCCATGAAAAGAAAGAGTGACTCAATTAGGCAATCGAAGCACGATTCAAGTAGACCTCAACATGAATCTTCTAATGCATCTTAGCCAAATCTCGAGGTATTTCTTCAATTTGATTATATAAATTGTTACTGTCATTAAATTTTTAAAAATTACTTAGGGGCTACCACAACATGAAAGTACTCAAGTCAGTTCCGCAACTTCACGAGCCCCAAATAGTTTTCCAAGGATAAGATTACTTTCTGCTATGTTATTAGGTATGTATGTATGTTGGATTCATCAAACTGGAACAAATACTCAAAGTACTCTAGGGCAAGTGCCAATGCAATGGCAAGTGGAATGAGATGTGTGAGAACAGTGAAAAGTGCTAGTGCAAGTGTAGGTGAAAATTTAAGAAGGTAATGTACGATAAGAGATGAAGTCTCCAAATCAATGGCAGTTTCTGAAGCTACAATGCAAAGACCTAATGCAATAGCTCATATGGCTGGGATACAAGTGCAGTAGCATTTGCAAATATTGACTAATTAAGGGATTGTAGGGATTGCGTGAAGTTTTGTATTTTGTCATTGAATGAAGTGTCTTGATGTTGACTATCAAACATTAAGCTGAAGCTAAGATGTATATGAAAAATGCTTCTTTTATATCTTGACATTCTTTCTTGATGTTTCTGTTCGGCTCTCTTTTTTTTTTTTATTGATGATTCATTTTTCACATTAATCTATCGATTATTTTTCAACAAAGATGCTAAACGAAAACCAAATATTTTTCTTTTGGTTAATCAAATCTTGTTATTTTTCCCTTTAACCCCTTAATACACACACAAATGATGTAAAACATTACATCGGCATTAACACCCATAAGCAAAATGAAATTTTACGCAAAAACAAACCAACAATATCATCTTCATTAATACATAAGCCAAATGAAATTTCATACAAAACAAACCACCATCATCTTAATTAATACACAAGATTACACTACAAAATATTAGAAGACTACACACTACATATGTCCAACAATTTACTTAATTAGTAGAAATTTCATACAAAACAAACCACCACCATCTTCATTTATACACAAGATTGCACTACAAAATATTAGAAGACTACACACTGCATATGCCCAGCAATTTACTTAATTAGTAGAACAATCAGCGCAAGGAGATAGAAAACACAAGAAACCCAAGCAACGGGAACATATCTAGCCGCAAAATAACCATGTATTGTCTCCAAACCACTGGACACCTCTGCTACTTCAGAAGCTTTCTCATGGTCTTCAAAACCCCCATATTTGCTGTGAGTGGCACCTTTGAGGTTACTGTAAGATTATTTTTCGCCGCCATTACGTTTCATGTTAGAGTTCTCGATCGGGCATGCACCAACAGAAAAACCCACACTGATTTGTTGGCAAACTGTAATAAATCATGCCTTTTGACATCTTCTCCGACATAACAATCCTAATTTCGGCCATCATTTTGTAGGAACACAGTGGATGTGTTGGATACCTAACTTCTTCAAATCTCAAATTCATAGCGGATTTTAGCCAATTGCTTTGAAAATCCATCAGAATCTCACTTCCTCTAAAGCTTTCTTCAACTAATGACATAATTCAAATGAGAGTAGAAGACAATAATTTAATAGGTATATCAAGGGAAAATAAGGTATTTTGTGTGAAAAAATCACCATAAAATGATAAACACCAGCATATACAATGCGTATAGTCATAGTTTGAACAGCAGGGGTCACATGAGCTATTAAATCAAAAAAGAGAGGACATAATAGATTATTAAAATTTTATAGGGGGTTTTACGCCTATTAGAATTTTCACAAGGGGCACACATGCAATTATCCCTTATTGTTCTATTTTCTCTATCGATTTTTATTATATATTGTCATATAGTGTTATACTGATACCACGAATGTATTTCTCAGCATAACTACAACATTGTTGACTTGTATGTTTGTTGAGTTAATATAAGTTAATAGTGTCCTCTCGCCCGAATCAATCATCCAAAAATTTCAAGAGATATTCATTCACTCTCCCTCTACTTGGTTGATCATAATATAACTGAAAAACGAAAAACCGAAATAAAATTGACTCCAACTTTGATAAATCGATCAATGGACACCTTTAGTGTCACGGATCAATTTTGTGAGATGGTATTCCGATTCAACCGAAAAAAAATATTACTTTTCATTTAAAATATTGATTGAGTCGACCCATATCATGAATATAGATATTTGAGACCGTTTTGTGACGGCTTCAAAATCATATATCTCCGAGATTTTTAGGAACAGTAAGTTTTTTTAATGAATAAGTTTTGAAATTATAGTTTTGTTCACATTATAAGATATTAAATTGAGGGGAAATATATCATAGTGTGAGATAGTGCTGGTTATCGTGGTAGGGAAATTTAAATTTATTTTCATTGATATGTAATCTTCTTTGGTGGATGTCTTTTCATTAATTATTATTGTCATTACATAATTCGAAAGGGAAAACCCAATTGAATGACCTAAGCACCACAATAAATTAAGAGTATATATTTATCGTAAAATATTATCTATATAATCTTTAGAAAATTACAAAAAAATTAAATGTAATTGTTATTCTTTTCAAAAATATCTATAATCCGTAAAACAAATCATTGCGATCTTTATAAGATATTATTTAAAAATAATAAATTTATCAAAAATATTCAAATAATTTTTTTTAAAAAAATGAATATAATTAACGGCAATAGTACTGAAAGTCCATATCCCAAATAATGATTCAATGCCTTTTCTCTACCTTTATATGCTTTCTAATGTCTCTGTTTTCTCAGTAATTTTGATCATCTTCATACAGATTATTTTACTTTTTCACAAGACTTTTCTCATTCAAAAATTTTAAAATTTTTATTTCAAGACTTTCTCACAAAAATTTTCTCAGTAAAAGCTATAATTTATTTACATTTCTTATAAGATAAGTCTAGCCTCTAGGAGTGTTTGGTTTTACTCAAAGTTTTATATAGCTAGTAATCATGATAAAACTCAAGAATTTTAAATTAAATATACTACTTAGCCAAGAAAAATGATTTGATCGCTCACATATAAAAACGACAATTATTTTTTACCAACAATAAATGTAATTAAATATGTTCTAATTTGGTTTAATCTAATTAATAAAAATCATTCAAAATTTTTATGTGAAATTTCTAAATTAACATAATTTTTCATACATTCTAAAAACTTTTATTATTTAAAATATTAAATATCTTATCAAACAATCTATGTATCTATCTATATATATATATTTTATTCTTTAATCTTTACTATTTTATAATAGTTGAGAGGGGTATAAAAACTGCAGGACACCATTTTTATTTCCAATTTTACCCTTCTTTTTTACCATTATTTTTTACATTTTGTTCAATTTTTCTATCCGATACCTCCAAGTTCCGCAAACTTCTTCACATTCTCTTTCCGTTTTCCCACTTCTGCTCACTACCCCTCAATGAAACGGCCGCTCCTTCTCCCAATTTACACCATACTCGGAAACGAAACTGGTAATTTTATTCATCTCAGTCTCTATATTTTTTGTAGGTTTTGATTCATGATTTTCTAATATTCTATGTTTCCTCAAATTATCTCCTGGGTTTACGAATTTTTGCGATTTTGTATATATTCCATTTCTCATCATTCTGAAATTGTATTTTGGATTTACGAATTTGTATGTGTTATATTTGGTCTGACAGGAATTATGGCCAAAACTGAAAATTGGGTGAACAGATAAGTTTCTCACTCGGTTAGAAAATATTCATTTCATTGTCTTTCTTTTTCGATTATACTTACGCTCTTATTCGGTAAGTTGCAGTTACAGGAAAAAATCCTTTGTTTACTTGGTTACATGAGGCTTCAAACCGAGTGAGAAACTGATATGTGCTTACAGGAGGCTTCAAATCGTGTAAACAGAGACTTCAAACCAAACGTATACACATTCCCATCACCACCGCTGCCCATGGACACTGTTAATTAATACATTTAATTTTTCCCCAATGCATTTTTTTTGTCAACTACTTTCTGGAAAACGACGCAGATGAACCAAATTTTGAATTTTTTTCCTGCAATTTCAGAGATAATAGATTCTTTTTAATATGTGGTATAAAGAGTTTGTTATGGGTTTCGTAAGCGGCTAACACTGAGATTTGAATTGGTTTGTTTTGCTTTAACAGAGCTTTCTTGATGCAAAATGGAGATTGATTGTTATCGTTGTTTGGTGTGAGTTCAAACTTAATTGATTTTGGTTACATACAAAAGATTATTTACTCCAATTCTCTCTTATTCAACGGGCAAAGGTCTTCCGCAGCTCGGTAATTTCTCTCTCTAAATTTTGTAGATTTTCTGTTTTCTTGGGGCTCAAGAATTCGTCGGGATTGATTTCATGTTCATGATATTAGTTGTTGTGTTCTTTTAAGATTCTGGAATTGAATTCAATTTCCTTGAATTTGTAACTAATTTATTGGACTTGCTATCTGATCAATTTTGACCATATCTTCAGGCAGTTTAGATTAATCGACGTACCCATAGGTTATGTTTTGTTTAGTTTTTTAGTTATTATTTTTCTGTGGATTGTTATTTGGTTTTTGAGATCCGGGCTTAGCTAGCTTATGCTTGAGAAACTATGATTTTATGCTTAAAAAGTTTTGTCTGATTTGATTAGTTTATGAAAGTGCTATTGATTTAGTGTAATATGAATTTAGGAAGTTGGGAGATTTTGAAAGGCTATGAGTTTGAGGGATTAAAATGGCAGAGGAGAAACCAGATGAGTTTAGCCTTCAGAATAACCAATCTACAGCAACTTCAAGATCTTCAATTTTATGTTTTTTCTTCAAAGTTTACATTCCTTTCAGAATATATATATAAATATTTCAAATTATTTTATGTTAGTGAAACGAGTTTGTATGTTCATTTACACTTCTCACATTTTATCCTCATTAATTAAACTAATCGCTAAATTCATGCTGCCATAAAATTTGTATTCATTCTTAGTCACATAGCTATTTTTCTTCAGTGACAATTATTTTTATTTGAACCAATTTTTTTAAAACAATTAGGCGTCTTAAATTTATTTTTCAGAATTTTATAAACAAAAATTGTGTTGATTCGGCTTCCACTCAATCAACATTCATGGTTTAAATTTTGAAAGTGAAAAGAGATTGAAAAAAAATATATTCTAATTTTTATCTAGATCAATTTAAATTTTAATTCATGTATGCAATCTATATTTTATTTCAAGATCTTTAAATTTCAATTGCGCCTATCAGTTTACAGATTATGTTACCATATTTTTTGACCAGATCTGTTCTTATCTCTTGCGATTCTCACACATTAAATTCAAATTTTAAACTTCAAATCTGGTTTTTATTTATTTATTTAACCTTAGACTTATTTATATCTTTTTTAATCTTCATCAACTATTTTGGTACAGTTCTTTCATTTTTTGTTTATTGGATCATATTCCAAAACTAAGATTAATCACACCTCAAGTTACCTACAATTCTTCTCCTACAATGTAAATCGGTTAAAAAAAATGTAAATTCAACAAAATATGTATTAATTCTTAATTACACTCTTACGTTTATTTTCAAAAAACAAAAATATGTGACGTCAAGTTCTTACTAACGCTTTTCTTGAATAAAATTTCATCATTTTGTAGTTCTACAACGTGTCGCAAGTAAGAAGACAACTTTTGAACAGTTTCTTGAAATAATTATATCTCATATTTATGTTAGGAAACATTTAAATGTTAATATATTTAGTTTTTATAAAATAATTGAAAATTAGGGGATGTCGAGATGCTTCAGGGAATATTTAGTCATTTGATTTTTATTTTTTACGATAGGTGTTCAATTTCAATCATTTCTCGATTTACAAATTTTCTATATTGATGGTGATATTGATAGCAAAACAACTATTTTTTATAAAACAATTGTATAATAATCGTTATCCATATATATATATATATATATATCTTTACTATATTATAATACTTCTTTACCTTTTAAAAACCGTTTTGGTATGCAAATGATGACAACATTATAATATTACATTTATGCCCTCGAAAATACCTTTGTCTTTTCATTGTTGTTGGATAAAATGGACAAAAACAATTCAACCCCACTATCTTCATCTCCCACTATCTTTTGTTTTTTTTTCAAATCAAAGGATTTAACCCACTATCTTCATCTCCTGCCATCTTTTCCCATTATCTTTGTTTTTTTCAAATCAAATATTTAAAATAAAATAAATATATAATATTAATATATTATATCACACACGTTTTTCACACACGCAAAGCGTGTGCTTGGATGCTAGTATATATGAAAGATCATCGTATCGTATTAAAGTATATATCAAAATTTATTCTTACACACACGCATCGCGTGTGCCTCGGGGTAATGCTCTCTATTTTTTTACAAATATTTCTGGTTATTCTTCTCCCAAAAAAAGTGATGAATACGTTAATTTCAATCTATTTATTTAGTGCATGAATATTTTTGTTATTTTCCTTTTCGTAGATATGTTATACCTTTTATTGAATGTTTTTTTTCTCCTCATTTTGGTGCAGTCGGTAGTTTTCGTCGATTATATTGCTCCACTAATTCGTTTCTAGCGGATTCAAGCCTTTATTGAATGTTTTTTGTTCTTCTCAGGTTTCGCTACAATCTATTTACTTCGAACTGGATTTTTATTTTTATTCAATTAGTGGGAAATTAGGCTCAAGAGCTCATGTCTCATCTAATTGTAAATTCTTCTTTAAATTACAATTTACTATTATTTTTTTTCTACTGATTAATTCACTGCATAAGTTTCATTATAATGACTTCTTTAAAAAAAATTCAATTTTATTTTACTTGTTTTTCATTAATTGATTCACCACATCTTTGTGAATTAGATTTGAAGTAACGTAATTGGAAATTTATTTTCTTAAACCTGTAATTAAATATATTTTAATTATCAAATTTATATTCCAATGCTTATTTTTTGGTTTATAACAGTTATATCATTTCTTCAAAAAAAAAAAGTTATATCATTTTAGAGTATTTTATCTATCCTCTTATGATATATCCTCTATAACTTTTGTTAATTTTCCTTCATACTTTCATGTAAAAGTTTAGTTTAATTTTTATTTTAACTTTATATCAGTTCTTCATTACTTGCATCTTTTGTACATTTTCATGTGACTTTATTTTGCTACCAGATTATCACTTTTATAAGACAATTTGTTATATATCATTGAGTTATTAGCATGAAATAACTTACGGATTTTCAGCAGAGCCGTACCTGTGATCAACAGGTCTGAGACGATATATGAAAAATGGGTCTTCTTGTTGCAACGAATAATTGTAAATTTAATTCGCAAATAGCAAATATACTAAACAATACATAAATATACTTTTAGGGTTTGGCCCACTATCAATATTATATGTTATCCCACCCACTACCATTAATATATTCGGCAGCCTATCCTCCACTTTGTCCCCTTACTTTTTCCCGTGTCTTTTGCTTGTCTGTTTTTCCCATGCATGTGCCTCCTCTCCCAATGCAGTGCCCTCCCCTTCATTATTGGAACTACCTCAGAGTGTGTTATCTCTTCTCTGTGTGAGGTTGGAGCGAGGCCGAGAGAAGTGAGATGGATGTGTGCCTCCTTTTCCTATACGCCTCTATGTGAGGCCGAGTGAGAGAGGCCGAGAGAACCGCGAGGCCGAGACGAAAGAGAGGCGAGGTGAGTGAGAGCGAGGCCGAGAGATTGAGAGAGAACAGAGGTGTGAGCTGTAGCCACAAAGATGCAATTGGTGTGTTCCCTTCTGGTGACTTAGTGTCTTCATCTCCTCTATGAGCTTTGTGCAATTCTGTGTGGAGCATCTCTCTTGTGTGTGGGTTGGTTTGGGTTATCCTACTGTGTGTAGGAGATTAGTGAGGGCAGTGAGCATGGGGTGATATCCTACTGTGTGTAGGAGTGTGTAGAGATCAGTGAGTTTAGGGTGTGACTACTTTGTGTAGTGCGGGTAGTGGGCGTGAGTTTAGGTTGGGAGGAACCTTTGTGGCTGATAATTGCATTTTGTATGCATTAGTTCGTGATATTTTTATGTTTATTTTATGTGCATTCATATTATTTTTTGTGTTATTATGTGTTTTATTGCATTTGTGTGCATTTAACTCCTCGGGTTAATTTTGTAGGAAAATGAATTTTTAAAGAGTGAATTACGGAGAAGCTTTGTTCAAAAACTCAAATTTAATTTTAGAAAGATCCAAATCCAATCTGCACCGTCCATAATAAATTTCAAGATGTTTTAAAGTTTATGTCCAAATTTCAGCTCGATCTGACGGCTAGAACTCAATATATGAATTTTTCAAAATCATCGCTCGGAGTAGGTTGAAAGTTGCGCTGTTGGTGAATGTTGTAGCGCGATTGCACTTGAGTTTGGCGCTAGGAAGAGTGCAAACGCGCTTGTGGTTAGCGCTAAGAAGCAAGACGGAGTAAAGAACAAAGCAGCGATGTTGGTGTTTGGAAGTAGCGCAAACGCGCAAGCAAGGCAAGTGTTTGGCGCTGAACATAGCGCAATCGCGCAACATGGAGGAAAATAAAGAACGCGCGTGAGCGTGCTGTCCATTGCGCGCGAGCGCAGCACAAGATTCCAGCAGATTTGAGGGCAACAGCGAGCGCGAGCGAGCCTATATTGCGCGTGCGCGCGAGATGAGGAAAAAGTTCTGGTTTGTAAGCATGCGCGCGCGCGAGGTCTTTGTTAGGCGCGCGCGCGTGTCGCGAAGAAGAAAAATTCCGAGAAAAAATATTGTGGCGTAAGGAATTTATTTGTGAGGAATCAAAACACTATAAATAGAAGTTTTTAATTATTTTTTAGGGTTCCGGAGATCCAGTTCCAGAATTTCAGACACAGAGAATGTGGGAGGCGGCTATTGCTTGGGAGAAGAATTCTTCTTCTTTTCTTATTTTCTTTTGATTTTTCATGATTAAAAACCTTGTTTAAATCATGAATTTATTTATTGATTAGTTTTTTTATTCGATCAAGGCCACGTGATTGGGCCAGACAATTTATGTATAAAACTTGATTTGTTTATTTGAGATTTTCAGACTTGATTTTATTTTTATTGATTATTGAATTTATATTTGTTTTGTGAATTTCCTGGCCAGTTATTTTTTTGCATGTTAATTGATTCCAAGTCGACAGAGGAGGTTTCGATTTTGATCACTTCGATATTCAACATAGTGTAAAACTGACTAGAAATAGAATTCGGTTTCATTATGTGGTTTGGGTGTAAACTGAATTTTCACAGTTATTCATGCATTCAAATTTCATTAGAATTACGAAAGATTAGATCATCAATATTTGAATAGGTTTGATTGTTCTAGAAATACACTACAAAAAATACCGAGAATAATGACGGCATTTTTCGTCGTTATTCTGTCGCTAAATCTAATTAACGACAGAATAAGGATGGAATTATTGGTGTCCCAGAAAACCTTGTCTCCAAGGTGTATACTGACACCAATCTATTTCTGTCGTAAATTCACGACAGAATTTAGAATTTTGTCGCTAAGATGGTGCGACGGAAAGCAATATTATGTCGCTAATATTTAGCGACGGAATAATAAATCTGTCATTAAACTTTAGGGATGGATCGGATTGGTTTTTGTCCTTAAATGTTAACGACGGAATTTTTAGTGTTGTCCCTAATTTAAGGACAGATTTTATTTTTTGTCCTAAAAAATAACGAAAAACTTTAAAATTTTGTCCTAATATATAACAACTAAATTTATATTTTCGTCATTATAATTAACGACATAATAGATAATTTCGTCGCTATTTCGAATACCTACCCTACCCCATTTCCCAGTAATATCGCCCCCATTCAAAAAAAAAATCTAAATCCAAATTCATACGCTCCTCATCACATCAATTAAAGAGTCCATAAATACAAACAGTAGTCAATGTATTCATTCAATCACTAAACATATTAAAACTCTGCATTCATTCTCTAATATATCCACAAAAGTTTCATTCTAGATATTGATATGGTCATGACAATATAAATCGTCAATTCCAATTTCGCAAAAAACACACAAAAAATAACTTGATATATATACCAAACTGACCATATCAACAAAGATCAAGTTATATACCAAAAACATCTAAGTAGCTAGTATTCATATGAATATACCAAAACAAAAACCCACCATATCAACCAATATCAAGTTATGTACCAAAAACACCAAAACACCTAATAGTCAGTGTCAAAACATCAAACCATGATATGATAGATTCTAAATTTGGTTTTCTGCCAAAATAATCTAGAACCATCATATAACCAAGTGCTTAATTAGGGGATGGAGCTTGTGTGCTATCATCATCATAAGAATGAGACTGGGGGTCCAAGAGTCCATGCTCCATCAAATATCGAACCTGTTCTTGCAAAGTAGTCAACTGTTGTGTAAGTTCTTCGACTTTGGACTTTGCGGCAGCAGCCTCAGCTCTAGCAGCTCCCACATCCGCAGATGAGCTAGTACGTGCACGTGGTCCACGTCCTGACATAGCTTCAGGAAATGTCAAAAAAGCCTGCGAGCCAATACCATATACACGTTTCTTCCTCACTCCTCCAGCAGCATGCATATACATTTCATTCATGGATTCTACATCTGGTGTCCGTGACAAATCACCATCGACATCAGATTGTGAGAACTCAATTAATCTCGCATTCATCTCATCCTAAAATAACATATTAATTAATTAGCTCATTTCAATAACATTATGTAAAATATACAATTCTCTTTTTTTAGCATTTGTAAAACTCACATCAACAGCCTTAGATCTCGCATCAACCCACGTGCCATCCTTTTTTGATGTAATTTCTTCAATAGCTCATAAGCAGTTGTATCACGGTTTAACTCCTCACGCTGCAAAAATAATGATGCTCATAAATTCATGTAATATTTTATTTGATGTTAAAAAAAATTAAAACTTACCATGTTAATAGAATGCTCCACAAAACAGCGAGACCCCCAATATGTTTGACCAACCCTGTTCCTAGGCCCTCTGGCTCGGTACTATTTTTTTTGGCTTTATCAGACTTCTCTTGCCATCCAGAGGTGCTCCAGATATCCTTCCATTTGTTCCCTTTATTGTAGAGACCTATGTCTCTCTCATGATCTTCTCCCCCCTGGTGGGGAGTTTTTGCCCTCCCTAGGATTCGAACATGCACCTCCAGGTCTTAAATTCAATGTTCCCTCAATCTTGGTACCATTGAGCTAGGGAGTTTTTGCCCTCCCCAGGATTCGAACATGCACCTCCAGGTCTTAAATTCAATGTTCCCTCAATCCTGGTACCATTGAGCTAGCTAGCTCAATGGTACCAGGATTGAGGGAACATTGAATTTAAGACCTGGAGGTGCATGTTCGAATCCTGGAAAGGGCAAAAACTCCCCACCAAGGGGGAGAAGATCATGAGAGAGACATAGATCTCTACAATAAAAGATACATAATATAGTAATAAAGTATGTGAAAACATAGTTAATCCTACCACAAACTCTGCCTAGTAGTATGCCCTAGTCTCAGCATTCACATACAGCCATGTGACACCTAGCAAGCACTGTTTCTCGGAAAATGTCTTGGTTATGTAGGCCGAGATTGAATGGCTCTTTGGTAAAAACCTACATTGAATACCAAAAAATTATAATAAAAAAACTGCCTCAAATAACCCATAATGAAATATATAAATAAAAGAATATGACTTACTTGCCACCTGAGGCAACGATCAAGATCCTGGAATTACGTGATTGCTCAGCAGCCATCTAGACTCTCCTCTCAAATACACAAAAAACAAACTTAAATTTATATGAAACAATATTCATAAACAATAACCCAACAAAATATTAACATTCACACAAAATGTCTTGCTATTACATATGAAAAAAAAATTCCAAAATCATAGCTACTCAAAATCTATTAAGTACAAAATTCATCCTCGGAACCAAATTCATGATTTTCACCATCCTCATCTCCAGATGATATAATAATTTCTATTTCATTTTCATTAACCTCCTCTACATCATCTATTTCTTCGTACAAGATTTCAACATCTACTAGCACATGCGATGTAGTTATATCCTCAATATCAATGACGTGATGTCCGACTTCTTCGTTCTGGAAAGCTTGATTGTCGGTGGATGATATAGAACTAGGTAGAGGTACTTGAATATTTGATCTTGGCTGCATTTTACACACTGCCAACCATTCATGTGTTGACCTCTTAACAATCGGATAAGTAACATAAAATACTTGAGAAGCTTGGACTGCAAATATGAAAGGTTCATAAACATTCAACTTTTTATTCTTGTTAACATCAAATAGTTCGTACTGAAGATGATGCCTTGTTCCAGTTTTTGGTGTAGGGTCAAACCATCCACATTTGAACAAGACAATACTCTTGATAGGCAATCCCGGATATTCCATTTCAACAATTTCTTCAATGTTACCATAGTAACTTATCTCATTCTCTATGTTGCTTGAACCATTGACAGTAACCCCAGCATTACCAATAGACCTCGTTTCACCGTGACGTATAGTATGGAATCTGAACTCATTCACATAATATCCACTATATGATTTGATCTTACGCAATGGGCCAAACGCAAGGTTTTTCAAGCATAATTTTCTTTTTGGGGTTGCTGTACCTAAACATGTAAAAAGTTTTTAAGTCAAATCTATTATTAAAATAATATTCATGCTTATTTTCATTCATATTGGGGAAAGATGTCACTATTTCATAGTGCTCAAACCATGCTGCAAAATCAGTTTGTATCCTTGAATCCATCTCACAAGAGTCAATGGTTGAATTACTCGATCGTATTTCAGACTCAAAAATATTGTCACAGTCACAAAGTCCATTAAACAAAATATTAAAATAGTTATAAACATAGTGAAAACAAAGTATTCACATTTTACTACCTCAAATATGGTTTCACCTCTGCACAATTCAACAATGTGTATGTTTGTGTTGCATGGTACTCTATATCGTCCAACGATCTTAATCTAAAAGCACCCATTGTTCGACCACCGCAACGAAAAATAGAGATATTGGATACCTCTTCATCTAGTGAATCACCGACTTCATTATTTCGTGGTTGTTTCCTTAAACGTGTCTTCACATTTTCGCTAAAGTAGTGACTGCAAAAATAAGAAGCCTCTTCTACCAAATATGCATTACAAATTGATCCATAAACTCTTGCTTTGTTGCGCACATTGTTCTTCAGTCGTCGCAGAAATCGTTCAAAATGATACATCCACCGATATTGAACAGGACCAGCAGTTCTAGCTTCATAAGGTAGGTGCACAGGAAGATGCTCCATACTATCAAAAAAACTTGGTGGGAATATCTTTTCGAGCTTGCAACGTATCACGGGAATATCATTCTCCAAGCGTACCATGTCAGAGCCTTTTATTTTTCTCGCTGCAACGTCCTTGAACAAAAGACTCAACTCTATCAAAGCTTGCCATACGTTATTTGGAAGCAATTCCCGAAAGGCTATTGGGATTAATCTTTGCATAAATATATGACAATCATGACTTTTCATTCCAAACATCTTGAGTTTAGACATATCAACACATCTTGACAACTTGGATGCATATCCATCAGGAAACTTTAAATCTCTCAACCATTTACACAATGTCACTTTGCTCTGCTTATCTAGCGTATAACAAGCTTTAGGGTACGTGTTTGTTATGTCATCTCGATGTAACTCCGGCCTCTCACAGATCTCTATTAAATCTTGTCTTGACTTGGCGTTATCTTTTGTTTTGCCAGATACATTAAGAATTGTATTGAAAATGTTGTCAAAGACATTTTTCTCAATATGCATCACGTCTAGATTATGTCTAATCAGATTTGTTTTCCAATACGGTAAGTCCCAAAAGACACTTCGTTTTCTCCAACCACATTTACACCATCTCACAATCTCTGAATTCACTTTAGCAGCCCCAACATTTGTAACACTTTGAAACCCATTACGATCAAGTTCTTCAACAATTTTATCTCCAGATTTGATGTGTGGAGGGGGTTTTGTCGCTCTGTTTTTTTCGGAACCATTTCACATTTTGTCTAAAAGTATGGTCACTTGGTAGAAATTTACGGTGGTTATCAAACCACGATGTTTTACCACCATTCTTCAATGTGAAAGCATCAGAGTCCTCCATACAGTAAGGGCTTGCTAGTTTACCAGCGGTACTCCAACCAGATAACATTGCATAAGCAGGAAAATCACTTATCGTCCACAACAAAGAATCACGGAGGGTAAAATTTGTTTTCGAATGAATATCATATGTTTGGGCTCCAACTGACCACAACTCGTTTAGTTCAGCAATAAGAGGTTGCAAGAAAACATCTAACTTATCTTTAGGGTTGTTAGGTCCGGGTACAATCACTGTCAGGAACATGTATTCATCTTTCATGCACATCCATGGAGGTAAATTATAAGGTGTTAGAATAACTGGCCACGATGAATATTGTTGTCCCGACTGTCCAAATGGTTGAAACCCGTCTGCTGAAAGTCCTAGTCTTACATTTCGAACCCAGCTGCAAAATCTGGATGTGTTGCGTCAAAATGTTTCCACGCAGGTGAATCAGCTGGGTAACACATTGTGTCTCCATCCTGTATATGGTCCTCATGCCAACGCATATGCTTCGCAGTTTCTATTGAAGCATTTAGCCTTTGTAAACGTGGAGTAAGGGGAAAATAATACATTCTCTTCCATGGGACTTTTTTTTTCTTAACTCCTCGATATGAACTAGGCTTGAATCGTGGATGTGTGCAGAACCTACATTCTTGCAGCTCAGAATCATCTCTCCAATAAATCATACAATTGTTGTTACAACAATCAATCTTATCAATAGGCAAGCCTAATCCTCTTATTAATTTTTTGGTACTGTAAAAACTTTCGGTCATACAATTTTCTCCTGGTAGCAACTCAGAAATCAGTTGACATATATCATCATAACATCTCTCAGAAATGCGATGATCAGCCTTCATGTTCAACAATCTAGCAACAACCGATAATTGTGAATGACCATTCGAATTACCTTTCCAAATCTCTGTTTCGGCAGCCATTAGCATGTCGTACAGGTTTTTGGCAGTTTCATTTGGACTCTGAGGCTCATCTCCAATGCTGACAGAGTTGTAAAGATCATTAACCATCTCATGTATGTCATAGACATGTTCAACTTGTGATAATGATGATGGATTGACACAATGTTCAACTTCTGGAGCTATGTAAGTTTCTCCATGATGGTGCCAACGATAATAATTAGGCACAAAGCCATACCTACACAGATGTTCTTTAACTGTATCCTCGTCATGGTAAGCTCTATTCTTACATTTTTGGCGATTACATGGACAATGCATCATTTCACAACTCATAACTTCAGGGTGAATTTTAGCAAAATTAACGAACTCTTCAACACCATTAAAGAATTCATTACGCATGTATCCATTTTCTAGCCTATCGTACATCCAAATTCTTGAATCGTTCATAGTTTATTTAAAATTCCTAGCACAACTGCAAAACAATATCGACTTTATATAGATAATTTAGATATTTGTAAAATATCAACATTATAAAATCAAAAGTTATTAATTCAAAATTTAATGTTAAAAAAAAATTCAAAATTTCAAATTTCTATTAAACTAAACATCTATGCTTAATATGTTCCATAAATTTCAAAACGAGTAATGCATAATATCAATTTCGAAAAATTAAATATATCACAAGATATTTACATCTGATAATTTGCATCAAGAGAATTGAGTTTTTTTAAGCATTAAATATTAATATATTTGATGATATTCTCGTCCTTAATTAGGAGACACATGGTCGGCACCCCCAAATTAAATAAAAATATATGTTCCAATCAAAACAAAAAAAACTTCGATTTAATTAAAAGACTCACTCGAGAATATTATATATTTTGAAATTAATTGTGTACTTTTTTGATATTTTAGATGAAAACTCTGGCCTCATCATATTATTGTCCCTGTAAGTTGATTATTTTAAGGATCCCGATGAATTTTGAGCTTCTGAAAGATATAAAATACATAGTATATTATATGACATAAATAAAAATAGTTTTTTTTCCCAAAAAGCAAACAATATGCAAGATTTGAACAACAAAATTTTTTGATAAATTAAGACAGGATCCAAAAGAGTTGCAGTACCTTGCTTCCATTAAATTATTGCAGTTTGTTTATAAAATGAAAAATTACCCATGCATCAATGTATTTCATATGCCATAAAAAGGCCAAAACAGAAGAAAAAAATGCTGGAGATGTTATTCTATGTAGTTCTCCTAAGTAATCATTTCATTATAACACTTACATGAATTTCAACTTGCAAAACATTGAAAGATTGAGTCTTATTCATTCCCCAATTTCATGTCCTTAAATACAGTATAGTTGCTCTAAATTCTGCCTGAAATGACACAACTTTTCAGTATAGTCCACTATTTCGGGTTATCTGTGATAATCCCACCTGGCCCTCCCCTCCCTCAAGTATCACAATTCACAATACTACTGCTCTAATCCATAACTATCACGTTATGACGTTAACTCAAAAGCGGTTGTAAACAACGGTAAGAGCAACCATTAAACAATGGATTTCAATAACGTACAATTTCAAATTCCAAAATTAAATGATGTCCATCGACCCAACTAGTAACTACGAACATTGCAAAAAATCCAGAAACATATAGAATAATAAAAAAAACAATCAAAAGGTTACAAACCTCGTGTACTGAATGAGTCACAAAGGCAACCTCTTGTACTGCCTTTGATAGGAAGCGAAAGCTGCAGCAATAACCTATTAAGGAAACCGTAGAAAAATCAAGTTTTAGAATCAAGGAACAAAAGGATTAATTATAGGGAAAAATGGATCTCGAAGATTTAGGCACAAAATCATAGAATTTTACAAGACAAAATGGCAAAAATTAAAGCAATTAGACGAATTTACCTGAGAATCGAAAAGGGGCAAAAGAACACGAGCGAGAAAGGAGAGAAGCTAGATCGGCCAGGAGTGAAATTATCGGCGTCAAATATTTAGAGGGAGGTTTTAATTAGGGGAATAGTAAAATCTAATTACGACATATATATATAATTCTGTCATTAAACAACGATAAAATATTATATTTGTCAGTAATTAACGACATATGTCTTCTTCTGTTACTAAAATTAAAGATTTGCGACAAATATTTTATTTTTGTCCGTAATTAACAACGATATTTAATAAATCTGTTGTTAAAATAAAGATCAGAATATAAAATTTCAAAAGTTTATAAATTTAACGACTAATTTTATATTTGTCTTTGATTAACGACAAATTTAAATATTATGTCCTTAATTCGCGAAAACATTTAATAAATCTATCGTTAAAATAAATATTAGAATATAAAATTTTAAAATATTATAAATTTAATAACAAATGCAATATCTGTCATTGTTTAACGACAGATTTAACATATTTGTCATTAAGTAACGAAAATTGTAAAAATTTCGTCACTAAAATTATCTAACGACAAAATAGTATATATCGTCGCTAAATTGCGACAGAAATTTTATTTCCGTCTTTATTTGTAATTGTTTTTGTAGTGATAGTCCTTCGAACAAATTAGGAAAATTCCCATGAATTAATATTAAGTCTGATGTCTTAGATCGACTGCTTGTTACATGCATTGTCTGGTACCTACGTGAGTTCTTGATCTAACTTTTCCCATATTTTAATTAATCCAAATTTTCCAGCTGCATTTTAATTAATTTAATTTTATTTTCAACTTTAATTATTAGTTTAAAATCTGAATCACTCTTATTTATTGATCTAGATTAAGTAGGAATAAATATATTTTGGTATTCATATATATATATACAGTCCTTGTGGGTTCGACATCCAAATTTCATTCACTTTACTATTACTTGACCTGGTATGCTTGCCAGTTGATTTTATATCAAACCGATTTAGCCGGTCAAGTTTTTTGGCGCCGTTGCCGGGGACTGTAGTGATATCAAAATTCTTGTTTCTCTTGAGATTAGACTTTACTTTAATTTATTTTAGTAAATTTTGAATTCCTCTCTTTTCTTTGTAACTTTCAAGTGCTAGGAGAGATGGCAGACAACCGTACTGTTCTTGATTTAATCCGCCCACCAACTGAAGGCTATGGATCTAGCATCGTTCGCCCCGCTGTTGAGGCGAACAATTTTGAGCTGAAGCCCTCTACTATTCAGCTGATCCAACTGCAAGCAAGATTTGGGGGCACATCTGTGTAAGACCCCTACACTCATCTGGAGCGTTTTCTATCGATATGCGACACGTTCAAGGTTAATGGGGTAACATCTGATGCAGTGCGACTGCGGTTGTGAGACCTCGATTCTAAATATCTAATCTTGGGATTAAACAACACTAAGACAAACAATAACCAAAGGTTAAAGCAATTAAAAGAATTTTTTTTTTTTTTTAAATAGTGCCTCGCTCGATCCGCATGATCTTGCGGATCGAGCGAGCAACTTTTGCCAAAGTTACTGCCCGGAAAACTCAGCCCTCGCTCGATCCGCAAGATCTTGCAGATCGAGCGAGCCACAAAAAAAAAAGAAACAGAGGACAGAACAGCTTGCCCTCGCTCGATCCGCAAGATCTTGCGGATCGAGCGGTTACATAAACAGAGTAAAAACAGTAGAATTCATGCAGAAACTTAAGTCCAAAACCAACAACATTTTATCATGTATTACAATCACAAGTTCTCCAACTAATACATGAAATTCTAGGGTTACACAACCGCTCAAAAGTATTGGATTTGTAATGACAAACTTTCAACACAGCTCGCATAAACAATACAATAACATAACGAAGTTCTATATCTAAACATGTTCAAATACAACTAGGTAGACATGCCGACACGACTTCTAAACCGAGTCTCACTACTAGCTCTCCCTCTTGTTGCTAACCAGGCCTTCGCTGACTTGGTCCTGCCCCACCTGTTGCCAAGTACACATACAAAACAAAGCAACAGCCGGATAAACCGGTGAGAATGACATTCCCAGTAAAAACAACATAACAAATAATGAATATACAACATGCTATCAAACAACATATTCAAGTCGAAGCTAATGATATGCATGTCTTTAAAACCAGGATATAAATTCTGATAAACAAGGGAGTACTGCTCTGCTTTTGGGATCCCGAGGATGAGATCACGTAACGACTCACCGACTCTCCCAATCGAGGTGGTGCCACGTATCCCACTCCTCTAGACTTTGAGCAACCATAATGAGTATGTTAGCACTAGGCAAAATACTACAACCTAGGCCACTCAATCATAGTTCCCAAACGTCTAAACAAAAAGGGCGTTTCTGCCCGCTGAAATCAAAGTAAGCTCAAGATGAATGCATAACAGAAACATAAACATAAGCCACATAACAAAACTCAATCAATCAACAAAATACAAGTTCCACATGCTAGAACAAGTATCGATGCAATATGTGATTTAAAAAGGGAAACTCGAGAACCAACAGTCCCGAGTATGCTATCCCGCTACGATGACTGCTTTTACCTTTCAATGCAGTAGTTCCAACTTCTGGAAAGCTACAACAAAATATTGTATCAAAGTCTAACAAATCTAAACAACAACAAGGCTCAAGGTAATTCTATATACCGTTCTTCGTCCAAAACTCAGAAACAAACAATTGCTGTTAATCTTGGGCTTGACAAGCTCCAAACGAATCTGTTCAGATACCAATAAATGATCAAAAACCACGATCAACTTACAAGCCAAGATCACAACTCAAAAACGGTTCGAAATCCCCAAAACTCAAACCGACGGCATACGGCTATAAACTGAACAAACCGACAACGCAGACAGCAGTTCAATAGCGATATAATCTCATAACAATGCTAATACCACAACAACAAGGCAATCCCAACAAATCTCAAAACTCAAACTTTCGAAAATGGCTTCCAAAAATCATAACAATTCCGAACGTCGCTCTATTTCAAAACCGACAGATAATAAACGATCAGAACACTGTAGAGAACAACATACTCGAATCTAGAATGATTATAACAACATCCAAAAACTAGAATGTATCTGATCGTAGAAAAACTTACGATATAACGGAGCTCTCGCTGCAGTGATCGCTAAACTGCCTTCAGAAATAAATTCCAACGGCCGGATCGAGCTCGGAAGGAAATCTGAAAGCTAAAAACTCAAAAGGGGCATTTCAATGGAGGCTCACGGTTTTGGAGAGGAAGATGAAGGCTTCTCAAATAAAAATCTATGTGTAGATAATATATAAAAATCAATATTTGCGTTTTAGTCCCTGAAATTTCCAAAATTTGCAAAAAAGGCCCTGATCAAAATCAAACCGGCTCGAGAACTCTGTAATCTCTAATTAATTCAAATAAACTCATTTAAGATAAAAAAAAACGGGGCGTTACAGCGGTTATTCCCATTTTCTAAACAAGGCGAAGCTACATAGTGGTTAGACGATCTGCCTGCGAGTTCCATCATTACATGGAATCAACTTGTTCAAACTTTTCTGAACAAGTATTTCCCTCCTACGAAGATGACGAAATTATTTTCAGATATTATTTCATTCAAACAGAAGGAGGGTGAATCTTTACAAGACTCAGACGTTCTACAATGGAGCCGATAAGTCAGTTCGATCTATGCTGGATGCTGCGGCTAATGGATGTTTGTCCAGGAAGACGCCAGCTGAAGCCTGGGAGATTATTGACAACATGGCAGAGAGTAACATTGGGTGGCCGGATGTGAAGAGAGAGAAGAAGGCTGGTGTTCTAGAGGTCGATGCTTTAATGACCATGAATGCTAAGATCGACGCTCTAACACATCAAGTGGCACTTATGAAATTAGCGCCATTAAATCATGCACAAGGGAATCTGCAAGATGATCAGCAGTTGTTTGAAGTTGAAGCGGCTAATTTTGCAGGAAATCAAGGAAGACAGTCGTACAACTCCTACAACAACAACTATAATCAGAATTGGCAGCCTAAGCAAGAGGAGAAGAATCCGAGTTTTGAGGAGATCATGATGAAATACGTTGCAGAAACTGAGGCTCGCTTACAGAATCAGAAAAGTATGTTGCAGAAGTTAGAAGTTCAGATGAATCAGATCGCAACCCAATTATCAACCCGGCCTTCTGGAGCTTTACCAAGTAACATGGAACCAAATCCCAGAGGCGTGAACTCTATCATGGTCGTGACTCAAGCACAGTCCGAGAAGCAAATGGATGAAGAAAAAACTAAGGAGGGGCCGAAAATTTCAGATTTCAATGAGGATATGCGCGCTGAAAATTCCTCCACGGCATGTAAGAAAGGTAAAACTTCAAAATTTGAAGTTAATGATAATGTTGATATATCTACTTTGCATTTCCCCCTTAGAGCCAAACAACTGTTATTTGATTTTCAATTTAAAAAGTTTCTTGAAATTTTCAAGAAACTGCATATTAACATACCTTTTGCAGAAGCTTTAGCTCAGATGCCGAATTATGCAAGATTTCTGAAGGACTTCTTGAAAAACAAGAAAAAATTGAATGACGTAACACAAGTCATACTGAATGAGGAGTGCTCGGCGGTGCTGAAAAAGAAGCTTCCACCAAAATTTCAAGATCCATGGAGTTTTTCTATACCCTGTCAAATTGGAATTTTATCATTTGTTAATGTTTTTGTGTGATTTAGGATCGAGCATAAATTTAATGTCTTATTCTCTTGCTCAAAAATTAGGCATAGAAAATATTGAACCTCTCTCTATCTCTCTCAAATTTGCTGATGGACTATTAAATATCCGAGAGGGGTAGTAGAGAATTTCCTAGTCAAGATAGACAAGTTGATTTATCTTGTAGATTTTGTTATTCTTGACATGGATGAGGATTGTGAGGTGCCTATGATTCTAGGGCGTCCGTTTCTGGCTGCTAGAAGGGCTCTAGTTGATGTTGAGAACGGAGAGTTAATATTGAGACTGAATGATGAGCGAGTGGTTTTTAATATGCTTAAGTCGGCTACTGAGAGCCCAACTTTAAATTCTTGCTCTGTTTTTTAATTAGTTGATGATATGCATGATGTTGGTGCATGTCTGCAGGTGCAGATCGCTGCAGGATTTAGTCTCTTGCACAATTTCTTTAATGGCTTAGCATGCAAGTGCAGGACTGATTCGAGTTTTCCAAAGACGGTGGATAAACCACCTTGAATTTCGCCACTCAAGATAGGAGTATAGTCGGGCATAGACTATAATTTTAGCGCTGACTGGGAGGCAACCCAGTGTTTTTGCTTTTGTTTTTTATTTTGTTTTTGGTTTTTATCTTTATCTTTATTTTTTATTTTTGTTTCTTTCCCATGCCAGTTGTCATGCCTGCTGATATGTATAGACTGTTGATACCTTCCCAAAGGATATTGTCAAGAAGGAAGAGGATGCATCGAAAACCATGGGAGTTTTATTTTTGTTTTCATTGTGTTTTTGTTTGTCCTGCATTTGTGTGTTTGTTGCATTCTGTTCATCTTTCTGCATTATTGTTGGTTGTGTTTGTTTTGCATCTGTCGTGTTTCATATTTGTTTGCATACAGTTTGTGTTTGTTGTTGTTTGAATTTTATGAGTAGGATGAGTCATGATAGCCTATGATGATGAAGTTTATTTGAAAAAAAAGAGTGGATTTTTGAAAAAAAAAAAATAATTCTCTTGACTGGCCATGAGAAACTATAGGTTGAACCGTGAATATTTATAAGCACTTGTGTTAGACCGGTGGAGTGTAACAAAAGATTTGATGAAGTTTCTGTCTGTTTGACCATTGCACGGCAATAGGTGGTTTGTGGATCTTGATTGTGTTCTATGAATTTTGATGAGACTCTAGTTTATACTTATGATCTTGGGCGCACCTAGAAAAAAATTTTACAACTTCATCTGGGCTTGGACAATGATTGAAATCCTAATTATTGCTCCATAGCTAAGTATGCGGGTAACATGGGGTTGATGCTCCATCCGGGCTATAGACGAGGGGATTAAAAAAATAAAAAAAAGAAGAGAAAATTTTTTGAATCCTATCTTAGTTATAGCTAAGTTTGCGGGTAATTATTGGGGCTAATGCAATACCGGGTGTAAAATCCGGAGGTGGGTAATTCATTATCTCAAGGGAGGTGGGTTTTGTCTAGAGGTCATTGGAAGGAATGAGCACTTGAAGAGTGAAACTTGCACTGACTTGTCATACGTTTCTAAGCAGTTTTGAAACGAATTCGGTCTAAGTTGTATGAAACTGGAATGACATTTCACATACACACGTTCACATTAAACCGAAAGTGTATTATGAAAAGTTGAGAGCATGATTTTGATTTTGTTTTTGTTATTGAACTTCTCGGAGGTTGTGCACTCTCATGAATTGTCCTTACTTATGTTTTTGTGTGCATATTGTTTTTGCATGTCTTGCTCGAGGGCGAGCAATATTTAAGTATGAGGGTGTTGATAAGTGAGTTTTGTATGCATTAGTTCGTGATATTTTTATGTTTATTTTGTGTGCATTCATATTATTTTGTGCGTTATTATGTTTTTTATTGAATTTGTGTGCATTTCACTTCTCGGGTTAATTTTGTAGGAAAATGAATTTTTGAAGAGTGAATTACGGATCAGCTTTGTTGAAAAACTCAAATTTAATTTTAGAAAGATCCAAATACAATCTCTATCGTCCAAAAGAAATTTCAAGATGTTTTAAAGTTGTTGTCCAAATTTCAGCTCGATCCGACAGCTAGAACTCAATATATGAATTTTTAAAAATCGTCGCTCGAAGCAGCTTGAAAGTTGAGTTGTTGGTGAATGTTGTAGCGCGATTGCACTTGAGTTTGGCGCTAGGAAGAGTGCAAACGCGCTTGTGGTTAGCGCTAAGAAGCAAGATGGAGTAAAGAACAAAGCAACACTGTTGGTGTTTGGAAGTAGCGCAAATGCGCAACCAAGGCAGGTGTTTGGCGCTGAACATAGAGTAATCGCACAACATGGAGGGAAATAAAGAACGCGCGCGAGCGTGATGTCTATTGCGCGCGAGCGCAGCACAAGATTCCAGCATATTTTAGGGCAGTAGCGAGCGCGAGCGAGCCTATATTGCGCGTGCGCGTGAGATGAGGAGAAAGTTCTGGTTTGTAAGCCTGCGCGCACGCGAGGTCTTTGTTAGGCGCGCGCGCGTGTCGCGAAGAAGAAAAATTCCGAGAAAAAAATATTGTGGCGTAAGAAATTTATTTGTGAGGAATCAAAACACTATAAATAGAAGTTTTTAATTATTTTTTAGGGTTCCGGAGATCCAGTTAAAGAATTTTAGATGCAGAGAACGTGGGAGGCGGCTACTGCTTGGGAGAAGAATTCTTCTTCTTTTCTTATTTTCTTTTGATTTTTCATGATTAAAAACCTTGTTTAAATCATGAATTTATTTATTGAGTATTTTTTTTCCGATCAAGGTCACGTGATTGGGCCATACAATTTATGTATAAAACTTGATTTGTTTATTTGAGATTTTCAGACTTGATTTTATTTTTATTGATTATCGAATTTATATTTGTCTTGTGAATTTTTTGGCCAGTTATTTGCTTGCATGTTAATTGATTCCAAGTCGACAGAGGAGGTTTCGATTTTGATCACTTCGATATTCAACATAGTGTAAAACTGACTAGAAATAGAATTTGGTTTCATTATGCGGTTTGGGTGTAAACTTAATTTTCACAGTTATTCATGCATTCAAATTTGATTAGAATTACGAAAGATTAGTTTATCAATATTTGAATAGGTTTGATTGTTCTAGAAATATTTCTTCGAACAAATTAGGAAAATTCTCGTGAATTAAGATTAAGTATGATGTCTTAGATCGACTGCTTGTTACATACATTGTCTGGTACCTACGTGAGTCCTTGATCGAACTTTTCCCATATTTGAATTAATCCAAATTTTCCAGCTGCGTTTTAATTAATTTAATTTTATTTTCAACTTTAATTATTAGTTTAAAATCTGAATCACTCTTATTTATTGGTCTAGATTAAGTAGGAATAAATATATTTTGGTATTCATATATATACAGTCCCTGTGGGTTCGACATCCGAATTTCATTCACTTTACTATTACTTGACCTGGTACGCTTGCCAGTTGATTTTATATCAAACCGATTTAGCCGGTCAGTGGCCTTCGCCGTGGATTGCCGGTGGATTGAAGAGTCATAGCGTCTGAGCCCCGGAATCCCTCCTTGTGTTAACTTCGTTATTACTGTCTCTTGTTTTGCTCCTGTTTTTGTTTCCTTTGTTATCTATTTTGTGCAGGTTAGGAACAAGGATGAAAGGCGGCGGATCGAACGACGATTTCCCAACAGTGGTATCAGAGCTAGGTGGAGATCCATCTCCGAAATCCTGGAGGAGACTCGTCGCCAAAATCTAGGTGGAGATCCACTACCGGAGCAGCCGCTGGATCCACCGCCACCGCTGCTGCTGGTGCTGTAAGACGCCGTGGATGCTGGGTGCTGTCCACTGTGCCACCGTGTTTCCATTACTGGTTTGTTGGAATCGAAACTCTTGCGATGAGCTTCACTCTGGTATATTGGCTGGATCTATTTTACTGCTTTAGTAGCGTAATCGCTTGGTGCGGATGTGACCGCTTGGTGCGGTTGTTGTGTGCATTTGTTGCTATTAGAAGCCTAGGATTTGTGTGCATGTGTTGCAGTTAGAAGCCTAGGATTTGTGCATGTGTTGATGGTGAAGTCTAGGATTTATGTACATTTGTTGCTAATAGAATCGTATGATTTATTTGCTTATTAGATAATGTTGTGTTTCCATGCTTATTTATGTAGGAATATTTTCGGAACTTGACTGGGCTCCAAGCGAGGTGGAGCATTTATTTGGTTTGAGTCTTTTTTGAAATTGTTGAAAAGTTTATTTTTTGTCTGAAGAATTTTAAACTTTTATTTTTGACAGATTTATTCTGTTTTTCGTTGTAGTTTTGTAGCTTACTTTGTGTTTGCTGCATATTGGTTTAAAGACTAACTTTGTGTTTTGTTGTGGGGCGATGATGATGGCTATAGGTGACTCTCGTAACTAGTGAACCAGCGTTGGGCCAAAAGGTGAAGATTGTTAGGGTTTGGTCTACTATCAATATTATATGTTATCCCACCCACTACCATTAATATATTCCGCAGCCCATCCTCCACTTTGTCCCCTTACTTTTTCCCGTGTCTTTTGCTTGTCTGTTTTTCCCATGCATGCGCCTCCTCTCCCTATGCAGTGCCCTCCCCTTCATTATTGGGACTCCCTCAGAGTGTGTTATCTCTTCTCTGTGTGAGTTTGGAGCGAGGCCGAGAGAAGTGAGATGGATGTGTGCCTCCTTCTCCTGTACGCCTCTGTGTGAGGTCGAGAGAACAGCGAGGCCAAGCCGAAGGAGAGGCTAGGTGAGTGAGAGCGAGGCCGAGAGATTGAGAGAGAACAGAGGCATGAGCTGCAGCCGCAAAGATGCTTGGTGCGTTCCCTTATGGTGACTTAGTGTGTTCATCTCCTCTATGAGCTTTGTGCTGTTCTGTGTGGAGCATCTCTCTTGTGCGTGGGTTGGCTTGGGTTATCCTACTGTGTGTAGGAGATTAGTGAGGGCGGTGAGCATGGGGTGATATCGTATTGTGTGTAGGAGTGTGTAGAGGTCAGTGAGCTTGGGGTGTGACTACTTTGTGTAGTGCGGGCATTGGGCGTGAGTTTGGGTTGGGAGGAACCTTTGTGGCCTTCGCCATGGATTGCCGGTGGATTGAAGAGTCGTAGCGTCTGAGCCCAGGAATCCCTCCTTGTGTTAACTTCATTATTATTGCCTCTTGTTTTGCTCCTTCTTTTGTTTCCTTTGTTATCTGTTTTGTGCATGTTAGGAACAAGGATGAAATGCGGCGGATCGGACGACGATTTCCCAACATATACCATAAATAATATATTACGTCAATAAAAAAATCAATAAATATTTGAAAAACTACATAAATACTACTCGTCTAGCTGTTTTAGAGGCAAAAATGTTTATCAAATTTGTATAATCTAATTTTCGGACCATTTCTTTCTCAATCGATAAAATATCTAGCTCATTTAGTCTATCCTACAACATCCAAATTGACTTCCTCATTTACATACAATTCACCCAAATTGATTTTTTCGTTCGATTCATTCAAATTGCCAGTCTCGATCACTTCTTCATATTCATTGTGCATTTATTGTTCTTCAGTCACTAAATTATCCACTAATTCATCTCTTTCCATTGTGCTACTCTGCTAAAATATTTGTTAATTTTCCTAGCTTGACTTTGAATTAATGTCATTTCCATTTGTTTCATCTGGAGACTGGGTCTGGAATCTGTAAAGGCCTTATACGTTCGTGAGTCGTGACTTGTGTGAGGTAAGGAAAACCGAAAACTCCTGCTTCGGTAATTGATAAATTGATAATTCGAGAAAACATAAAGTAACCGATTGTTCTTTTAATGGGTTTTTCTAATTGGGCCATCAACATAAATATAAATTTATATATATATATATAGTTTTGCTATGCTGCCCACCAACCGTGCCAACCTCTGTGCCCACCATGTGCAATAGTTGAGTGTTTTATACATGGTGGGCACAGAAATTGACACGGTTGATGGGCAGCATAGCAAAACTATATATATATATATATATATATATATATATAATTTTAAAAAAATTTGGGCCCCTTATTGGGCTGGGCCTGAGGCCATGGCTACATTGGCCTTATAATAGGTCCGGCTCTGGTCTTCCGTGTATTATCCAAAAATATTAAAATGTGAAATATCTTTATTTTTCTGGAATTAAATCTTTCAGATTTGTTGTTTTTAGTTTATTCGAAATGTGATTGTTAGTGAGTATTTACATTGAATTTGATGTGCTAACCATTAATTTATGGGTTGTTGTATCTAAAATTGAAACAGATTTGATGAATTTTTGATTTTTTGAGAAAACATTACGTTTACATATGTTTAAGGTCCTTATAAAGTTCTAGGAAAAATATATTTATATTGATAATTGGTTTTTATTATACATGTCGTTATAATTGTATATTTCTTTTTGTTTATTTATCTTTATTATTTAATAATAGTTAAACAAATTAGAAAGAAAGAAAAAGTGCAAATTGTTCAAAAATCCTAAATGCAAACATGTTTTGCTCTGCACTCCTTAGCCACTTTTTTGTACCATAATTTTTGTTAATTTGTATCACATTTTGTATGGTTTTGTACCACATCTTGTATGGTTTTGTACCATATTTTATGACTAGAAATCCCAAAACAAAACATGTTTGCATTTGGGGATTTTTGAGCAAATTGGCCTTAAAAAAACTATCATGGTCAAATTAATGTATTGACGAAAATAGCCTTACTAAAAAATTATAATTATATGCAAATACAAGAGGAAAAAAGAAAACTTACGTTGCAAAACCAAGACCTAAATTTGTCTTCCAACTCACGGGCCCACTCCACAACTTAAAACTCACGTTTATGGCTAGCTTCCTGACGTTTCTGTCATCTCTTCAACCGATTTCTCATTCCCATTTCACATTCTTTTCACGGTTGTTTCCTTACCAAACAATATCTTAACTTCCATTTCCTTCACACATTGTTTCATCCAGGCATGCGATTTATTTTTCCTCAAATTAACAGGATAAATTTGCTGCTTTGGTTTTTTATCTATTATTATTTTTTTATTTTTTCTGTTTTTTTTAAGGTTGAGGATGGTGATATAGTGATGGTGATCTCTGTTTTTACATCTCTCGGCTACTCAGGGTGCTTTGAACAAGTTTGATTAAATGTGCAAAAGAAAATTTCATACAAGTAAATTTCTCTATCACAACGTTTATTTCTATTTTCATAATCGAGTGATTGCACGGATGCCATTTTTTTCCCCACTTGATTACTCGGAAAATTCAATAATCTATTGTTATTTAATGAATATAAGTTATGAGTTTGCATATTTTTTGTACATGTAACGTTACAATCCACCAATTCCAAATGTGTGGCGTAGAGATTATGAAGGTGTTGCATGTTTCCTGGGTTTGTATCATGTTTTTCCCTGCGAAATGAACCAACCAAAATTAATAATGCACCATTTATCTCCCAATTTTTTGTACTTCTTCACCCATTGAATTCATTTTTTTTTCTTCAAACTTTTGCCCTACGGTTTTTACCATTTAATTTCTTATCTTGGTGTGGTTATATTTTTTATTTTTGATTTGTAAAACATTCTATACTTTTTAAATTATTATTATTTCGTGGATAATATTTGCTATACCTACTTTAATTAATATCAAGATAAAGTGGTTATGTTTAAAAGTAAGATTACTTTAAAGTTTCGGAAGAAAATGTGTGATGTTTTAATTGATTTACATCATTGATGGTGTTTTCTGGCAGTGGCACATTGGTGGACAATTCACTCTAACTCTGACTACTTAGATTTTGAAGTAAAACATCCTAACGGAATGTTTGTCATCATTAAAAAAAGTGATCGTTAGCTTTTGACTTAAAAAAAATTATTTTTGTGTGTTTCTTAAAGCTAGATTATGTTTTATCTTATGCTTAACTTAATTGAAATCCAAAAGCTAGTCAATTGGTGATTATGCTTAAGAGAGTGTTTGCAATCACTAAAAAAATTGACTGTTAGCTTTTGTCTTAAAAAAATCATTTTTGTGTGTTTTTAAACCTAGATTATGTGTTAGCTTATGCTTAAATTAATTGAAATCCAAAAGCTAGTCATGAGGTGATTATGATTCTCCAAAAGTGATTCTAATAAGAAGGTCATTGTTAAAATCACTCTAATCACTTATTTATCAAACAATACCCAATTTTGATTTTTAGATTTTGACATTTGTTTCCAAACACTGCCAACTTTTGATTTTTCTTAACTTTTTTATAATCTATAAATTAATCACTTCTACAAAAGCACAATCTATTGCAAACACTCCCTAACTTAACTTTTTATTTTTCTTAACTTTTTTATGATTTATAAATTAATCACTTCTACAAAAGCACAATCTATTGCAAACACTCCCTAAACTTCTTTGAAAAGGTATATTTCGACTGACCAATTTTTGATTCTTAAAAGATTTAGCATCTTATAACATCTCAGTTTGCTATTTATATATTCTAAGGTCTCCATGATGCATTGTTTTTGTATGATGGTCTTCAATTAGTTTAATCGTTTACGTTTAGTTTTGTTATTATTCATTAAATTATTGAGAAATGAAGAAATTGAGTTGCGCGCATTTATTTGTTCGCTGCAAATATTTATTTTTTAAAATGTTACTTATTAATTTTTTATAGCTTTTATATTGTAAAATATATAGAAATTGAAAGAAAGATGTTAATTTGCTTTTTGTACAAAACTAAAATAATTTTAATGAATTTTTTGGTTATAGATTTTTCGACCGAAGGTTAATTATTTTGTGTGGTGCATATGAAATACATATTGGTGAATGGTGATGTTCAAACACTAAAAGGTGTGGAGGTGTTGATGTAGAGGTGGTGTTGTACTGAATGCACAAAACGATGTCTTTGTATTTTTTTGGGAAAATTTTTGTTGTCATCTACATAATATGGATTTTATATATTTGATTTTTCGGTTTGATGAAAGTCTATTTTATAGATAAATTATGTCAAATTTCTTGACAAATATTACGACGTTAGTGGAAAATACATTTATAATATAGATCAAATATTTTAAAATTTTAAAAATTATTAAATATACAATACTCTATATTTGTATGTTATGTTTTTCACAAGCAATGTTTGTCCACCGTCGCTAATATAATTACATGCAGTTGTTATTTTTTTATTTGAAAACCCGCGCCCCTACTTCGGTTTTTTTTTTATTGTTTGATGTTTCTTTTTTTTTTTTGGGGGGTAAATATTTGTATCCTTCATTTGTTAGTATTTTTTTAAAAATAGTTAGTATTATATTTTTTTGAAAGAGGTTAGTATTATATTTTGATTCCTATGTTAATGTACAATGTCATTAAGGTAAGAATATTTGGATTTTTGAATGTTTTGTTATTGGGTAGTTTTTGATGACTACCTGATATTGTTATGTACGTGGATTATTTGACTTCATTGAACGACACAACAAAAAAAATTATATTTATGTATTGCGTTACACATACAACATGTGTGTCCCGTGACTAGTATATATAAACTTATTTTTTTGTTGATCTTAATACCTATAAAATTCATATTACCATTATTTTATCATTCTTAAACTAAAAGCAGATATATAATGTGCTGAAATATAACAAAATGCGTATATTGTTAGGTTTATGCTCGATATTGTAATGCATATATGCATATAAACAACTTTTGAATGTTTAAAGAATTCTAAAGACTTCAAAAATTAAAAAAAAAACATAAAATAATTCTAAAGACAACCTTTATTAATGCAGAGACATAAAATTGGCATAATAAATTAAAATTATTGAGTAACATAAAAGGGAGTACCTTATAATCATAGTTCGAAATTTCTTATAGCCAGCTCGCTTATTTTACCTAGTCAATTATATGAGATAGTAAATGATTGAATTACAATAAATATAATAATTTTGAAACATGTCTTTTACGAATTACGCGGTGAAATATATATTTGAATAAATATTCAAAAATATATGTGTTTAACCCATAAAATAAAAAGTTAGTTTTTCGGCCTAGTTCTCGAAGCTTTGCAGCCTAACCATTTCAGTCCATCAAAATGAAGAAGCTCAAAGTCAAAGAAACCCAACGGCAAATTGATAATAAAAGTTTAATTCAAAAATTCAAGACTCTGTCAGAATTAAGTTATGGAAAGGTGGAGAAAAACATGGTCCACTATGTACTAGGTGGAAGAGTGGGAAGTTGCTCGAGCTTTGAAGGAAATAGATGGCAACATGGAAGACAATCAAAACAGAATAAATCAATCCAAAAATTTCAAGATCCAAAAAAGCTCTCAAATTTTACAAGCAATATTTCTGCACATTTTCGAAACTCCATCGTTTTTCTTGTATTTTTTCAGATTTTCAGTACATATTTTCAGTCTATATTTCTTAGTTTGTTCAGTATTCCAGCACCATCTTTTATGATTTTATGGCAAGCATTTTTCATTTTTGAATTTTTAGTAGCAAGGTTAAAATTTCAATTGCTATTAATAATCGTTCATCAATATTTCTTATGTTCTTTGGCGTTTCACTGGTGGAATTGAGATCGACGACAAAACCGAGACTCACATTTTTATTAGTGTAGAAGTTAGATTTCATTTTCATTTTATTTTGTCTTTTTGGTACAATTTTGCCTAGCACACCCGCAACACCCCCACTTTAGCCATTCTTGTGTGCAAACATAATTTTGGCACGCACAGTGAGACAACATGCCACCGAAGAACTGCAGAGATCCAGAGAAGGGTGATGACAGACAGCCGTCACAAGACGAAAAACCTGTTGATTCTGTTACTCAAGATGTTGCAGCTGAAAATATTGTTCAGTCGATGATTGAACATATTGAGAAGAACATGCAAATCGAAGGAGGAGGATCTGGTGATATTCCGGAGATGTTGGTGGTTTTTTTTGAACATTTTGATTCCATGGTTTCGAAGAAGTTTGTGGACATGGATCTGATGGTCGCTAGCACCATGGAACATAAGGTGGAAGAAGATAGACTAATGATCTCATCCATGAATTATATGAGATGCGAGATGAGCAGAATCAAGACCAATGAAGATTTTGTGCCAAAGATCATTGATATTTTCAAGACCAATGAAGATTTTGTGCCAAAGATCATTGAAAAATATCAGGAACATACAGTAATCCAAGAAAAACTGCTGATGAGAGTCACAAATTCAACGAAGGTGGTGAATCTAGTGGAGGTTCCCCGACTGGCGATCATCGCCACCTTGGATACTCCGGATCTGGTCATCACAATGACAGGTACACTCCTCTTCCAAAAAGAGAAGATGAACTCTGGGGAACAGTTCCACCACACCAGAGATTCAGTGGTAAGGAACTCATCATTCATAATTTTGCAATTACCAACCCTGGGACTCAGCCTGACATGCTTGATGAACCATATGCTCACCCATTTATTATGTTGAACACTTGGGGGGGGGGGGGGGGCAAATGATTATCATAATCCATTAAATGGACCATCGACATTAGATCAAGAACTGATACGGGAGATGGTGCAGGACATGTATGGACCAGGAATCAAGCCAATGATTAGGCATGAGTTCCACAAGCTTTATCCAAAGATCATCGACATTAATAACCCTTATCCAAAGGGGTTCAAGTTACCTGGCTTCACACTATTTTCAGGAGATGATGGCCAATCATCCACAGAGCATGTAGTCTGGTTCATCATAAGTTGTGGAACACTGAACAACTATGATAATTTTCCGTTCTTCAAAATGAAGTTGTTCCCGAACACCCGAACTAGGACATCATTTACATGGTACACTCAAATGCCCAGAAAATCCATTTATACTTGGTAGGAACTGGAGAAACTATTCCATACTCAGTTCTATCAAAATGAGCCAGAAACTAGCACTGCTGATCTATCCAGGTTAACTCAGAAGTTCGGGGAAACGATATGGTTGTTCATTGAAAGTGGAATCAAGCCAATGATTAGGCATGAGTTCCACAAGCTTTATCCAAAGATCATCGACATTAATAACCCTTATCCAAAGGGGTTCAAGTTACCTGGCTTCAAACTATTTTCAGGAGATGATGGCCAATCATCCACAGAGCATGTAGTCTGGTTCATCATAAGTTGTGGAACACTGAACAACTATGATAATTTTCCGTTCTTCAAAATGAAGTTGTTCCCGAACACCCGAACTAGGACATCATTTACATGGTACACTCAAATGCCCAGAAAATCCATTTATACTTGGTAGGAACTGGAGAAACTATTCCATACTCAGTTCTATCAAAATGAGCCAGAAACTAGCACTGCTGATCTATCCAGGTTAACTCAAAAGTTCGGGGAAACGACATGGTTGTTCATTGAAAGTTTCAAGAAGTTGAAGAGCCGTTGTAAGGTGTACCTTCTAGAGCCTAAATTTGTCAAGTTGGCACAAAGGGGATTAGAGTTTGAGTTGAGAAAGAAGTTCCAGGGAACTGAGTTCCGTGATTTCTATGAAATGGTTGCGAAATTGGTCGAGTACGAGGAACTACTACAAGAATAATTTCGGAGAAAGAAAACCACTGTTGGTTCCTATTATCAGGATGTGGAGGACGTGGCATTTGAAGAGGTTGTAAAGTCTGGTTCCTTTATTTGCCCATCTCTAAAGCGCAAAGCTAGTGATGTTATGAAACTAAGTTCATTAGTGATGCAAGGTCAGAACCACACCCAGTTTACCTTTGATGTGTCAAAGATAGAGGAGATGTTTGATTTCCTGGTCAAGGAGAAGTTCGTCACATTTCCTTAAGATCATTAGGTGCCTAAGAAGGAGGAATTGAAAGGAAAGGAGTACTGTAAGTATCATAATTCCTTCAATCATTCTACCACTTTTTGTTGGGCATTTAAAAACATAATCCAAGATAGAATCAATAAGGGTGTACTGAAGTTCTCCGAGAAAAAGGAAACCGTGTTGATTGACGAGGATCCATTTCCCCCTGTTGCACAAGTGAATGTCAGTACCCTGGATAAGAGGAGCATCATTACTCAAAGGAGAGAGCAACAACGAGATAAAGAAATAGGCCCCAAGAGGATGATAAAACAATGTTAATTCCTAGGAACATGATGTTTGAGATCAAAGAAGAGAAATACAGTGAAAAGGTCACCTAGTGTGCCTGGAGAAACAGAAACAGGACCCATGAATGTGCAAGAAGAACCATGGCCCAAGGGCCAAGGAAATATTTCAAAGGTCAGGGAAAATTACACTCAGGGGCAACCAAGTGGTGTCTCAAGAATATGTATCATCATCAACTTAGGTGAACCACTATCAGAAGATCCAGATGTAACGCCCCGATTTTATCTTAATAGACTTTAATTGAGATAATCGTAGCAGAATTCAAGAGCCGACTTGATTTTGATCAGGGTTCTTTTTGCAAATTTTGGATTTTTGAGGGACTAAAATGCAAATACTGGATTTTTTAGATATTTAAGCACGAGATTGACTTTTCTTCCTCATTCTCTTCTTCCTCCTCATGCCTCCCTCCATTGAAGACGCCTCAACCCTTTCCAAGCTTTTAGATTTCTCCCCGAGCTCGATCCGTCAGTTAGAATTTATTTCTGAAGGCAGATTAGCGATCGCGGCTGCGAGAGCTTCGTTCTATAGTAAGTTTTTCTTCGATCAACTAGACTTCTATTTTAAGATGTTGAGAGAATCTATTGAGTTTGGAGTATGTTGATCTTGGCAGAGTTCTGATCGTTTATTCTCTGTCGGTTTTAAAATAGAGCGTCGTTTGAAATTGTTATGATTTTTTTGAAGGGATTTTCGAAAGTTGAGTTTTATGATTTGTTGGAATTGGATTGTTATGGTTGAATGTTGATTGATATGAGTTGTTTGGATTGATATTATGTTGTTTGAAATTACGGTTTGATATGAATACAGCCGTTATGCCGCCGGTTTGAGTTTTGGATTGTCAATCGGTTTGAATTGTTTGAGCCAAGCCTTCGATTGAGTTGTATGTTAATCTCGAGCCTTTATTACTTCTTGTACAGATTGATTTGAGGCCAGTGGAGTTACGAGATTTCAGCTTTGTGCAAGTTGGAGATTGTAGCCGGTATAGTATCGATTTCTTATTATCGATTGAAGTATTTTGATTGAATCTTGATTGAGGAATCGTTGTTGATTCCAGGTTTGGAGCATCGACATTGTTGAAAAGAGGTATAAGATGACTTAGATTAGAATGGGACGTGTGACTCGAATCCAATTTGATTCGAGTGTTCCGAAGAATCACATACTTGCATGTTATTTGATTATTTGAGTTATTTGAGTTATGTTTTGAATTGCATTCATATTGAGCTAAGAATCCTTGATTTGAACAGTGGGCAGGACGACCCTTTTATGATAGACGTTTTGGGGATTATATTGTGAGTGGCCTGGGTGTAGCCGTTTCACCTAGTGCTAGCATACTCTTTATAGTCGCACCAAATTCTAGAGGATGGAGATACGTAGCACCACCTCGATCGGGAGAGTCGGTGAGTTGTATACGTGATCTCGTCATCGGGATCCCAAAAGCAAAAGCAGCAACTCTTTTGATTATCCGACTTGATAATCCCAGATTTAAAGACATGCATTGCATTTATGCATCTGAATTGAGTTTATATATGCTTTTGGAATTGCATGGTTGTTGATTGAATATCTGGAAGTTGATGCATTTCGTTTGAGATGTTTTGATATATTATTTGATATGCATGTTGTCTCTTTTACTGGGAATATTATTCTCACCGGATTATCCGGCTGTTGTCTTTTCTTTGTATGTATGCTTGGAAACAGGTGGAGCAGGACCGAGTCAGAGGCAGCATGGCTAGGTGGTTGAGATGATAGACGTGAGGCTTTGTTGTTTTAGAAGACGAATATGTAATCGAACTTAGATCGTATTCGAACTTGTATTGTATTGCTTTGAATAAGCTAGACTGAAGCATGTTCTAATAGTTTGAGATTGTATGACTCTACAACTACCTTATATTGATTTATGAATGTTGAATGGATTTAGTTTAGAAGAATTGGAGTTGTTTGGATCGAGTAATCTGTTTTCTTTTCTGCAGATGTGTGTTGCTCGATCGGTTGAATCTTATCGATCGAGCGAGAACCCCTGAGCTGAGGCAGATTGTTGGATTTTTTGGTGCCGCTCGATCGGTAAGATTTTACCGATCGAGCGGAGGGCTTTGTTAAGTCTCGGCAAAGACTTGGATTTTATGGCCCGCTCGATCGGTAATGTTCTACCGATCGAGCGAGCACTGTTTCAAAAAAAAAATTAATTATTTTCTTTGCTTTTAATCTTGGATTTTGTATGCTTAATAATTGTTTATCCCGAGATTAGATATTTAGAACTGAGGTCTCACATTAAGTGGTATCAGAGTGATAAGATTCTTGGACTGAATTTAGAAGTGAGCGGGGTAGATCGAGTCCGCATGAATTGAATTCTCGCATGTGATTGAGTTATTTAAATTGATTTATTTAAATATCATGCGAGCATGCTTGATTAATTGAGAATTAATTGAATTACATGATTTGGTTATTTGAATTGTAAAACATGAATTATTTGAGATATGAACTGTATTTCACCTGTATCCGGAATTCTGAGAGGTTGCAAGGGCACCGAATTGCAGCGATTGAGATATCCTGTGTCCTAACCTTTGATTATCAGATGGGTCCTCGTCGAGTTATTAACAGGAACCCACCGCTAGTTATTCCTACTACTGAGCAAGCTAGTACTGAAACTGTTGAGATGGATGCTACAGCGACGCCGATGGAAACCTTGCTGAAGAGGTTTCAGTCATTTAATCTGCCCTTGTTGTTGGGTACAAAAAATCCAGTTGACTGTGAGAGTTGGTTGGATGACGTTGATCAGTTGTTCGATTCCCTTGACTATTCTGATGACCGGAGAACCAGGTTGGTCATTCATCAGCTTTGTGGTGTTGCTAAGAACTGGTGGATCACGACGAAGTGATCCATGGAGAACCTAGGTACAGCTGTTAACTGTAATCTGTTTAAGTCTGAGTTTTATAAGCGGTTTTTACCAGTTTTGTACCGAAAGGACAAGGGAGCCGAGTTTGCAAACATGAAACAGGGGAATTTGAATATTGAAGAGTATGTGGCCAAGTTTGATAGCCTATTGCGTTTTGCACCGCACATTGCCGACAATGAGGAAGCTAAAGCCGACCAGTTCATTAATGGTCTGAACCCTGATATCTTCACGCTGGTAAACACTGCTAGGCCTGATAATTTTGCGGATGCCATGAATCATGCAAAAGGAGCTGAAGCAGGTTTGTGGAGACAAAGAGGAGGTCAGTATGTGCCGCATCAACAGCAAGGACAGTTCCAGGCACAACCTTCTCAATACCAAAACCAACCATCGTATTACCAGAATCAGTCCTTTAAATTTCAGAATCAACCACCGAGTTCTGAAGGTGGTAACAGTGGAAGTAATAGAAATGATTACTATCATCCGAAGGGAAAGCAGTTTAAGAAGCACGGAACCAGTTCTTTGAGCTCTAGTGGCTCGAGACAGTTTGGATCGGGACAGAGTTCGGGACAGTCAGGCATTTCTTGTGCCAATTGCGGAGGTTGTCACTCCAGTGATCAGTGTAGAGGTATTTTTGGAAGCTGTCATATCTGTAACCAGGCGAGGCACTTTGCCAGAACGTGTCCTCAGCGTGTCTCTGAGCAAGCACAGAGTAGAAGTTCTTCGAGACAGTCAGCTCAGCCTCAGCAGCAAGAATCTACTGTCCACTATTTCCAGCCTCAGCAGCATAATAGGCAGGAAGGTAATCAGTATGCAAGCCAGCCTCTTAGACAGCAGACACGAGTTTTTGCTCTGTCTGAGGATCCGCAGACTCAGGCTGCACCCGATTATGACAGATCAGGTAACGTTCGATTTTGGTTTTTCTATTCTTATTGTACTGTTAGATACTGGCAAGTCTCTTGCCTTCTTATTGAAGAATCTGTTTAATGTTTATCGTGTCTCTAAACTTTTGTTGAATCGTTCGAATTGACGAATACTCCGGTAGTGTTGTTAATCTTTCTATTAACCGGATCTTTCCGAAGAATTAGTTGAGACTAGAAATTCTTATAGTTGATTTCTTATCTTATCGGAATGAGAATTGTACTGACCTTTCAGAGTTTTTGAGAATCGTATAGCGGATATTGGTACCAAGCAGTTGTATGTTATTCTTCACTGTCTAAATTCTTTTTGGATCAATTGGTCTTCTTCGATTGTATGATTTGATGTTGAAATTTATGCCGACCAACGATTTCTTCTTATCGATATTTTGGGATGTATTCTTATTCAGAGGAATCGTGCTATAGTCTAGACACTGAGACAGCTGAAGAAGCTCGAGACTCAATGTTTGAATCTGGACTTTAAGCTCGCAGCGATCTTATTGATTAAAAGATCTGTTATCTATTGTCTTATGAGGAAATTTGCGTGATATGTTCTAATCTTAGGAGTTGGAGTAATTGTTTCGCAGACGGGACTGGTTTGGAGAAAGAGAAGAGGATTAGATTGTATGAGATTTTTGATTTCGAATCTTTATCTGAGGATTTTTATGCAGCAATTGACGTTTTGAACTGTTCTTATTTTATCTACTATCGGACTTCGATTGACTGATTGTTGGAATCTGCTACCGTTTTCTGTACAGAATGACTTTTAGTCAATACTAGAGGATTGATATCTGTTCAGAGGTCGTCAGATGTCATGTTTTGCCGAAGTCTGTCAGTTTAGACAGATATCCTTGATGCACTCGTTCTTCAGCATAGATTCTGATGATATTTGTTGTCTGATTTCAATTTTTTCAGTTCGATATCCACAGAACGACGGACAGCAAGATTAGACGAGTCAAACTTTAGATGTTATGTCTGGAGTTGGAACCAAAGATGATTCGGATTGTGACTGAGATAGAAAGATTTTCGGACGAAAAAGGAGTCGACTTTTGACTGACGGACTTGAAGTATTAGTTGAGAGACACAGTTCGTGTTGGAACCGTGTTTGATTTCGAGGACGAAATCTTTTCTTAGAGGGGAAGAATTGTAACGCCTCGATTTTATCTTAATAGACTTTAATTGAGATAATCGGAGATTCAAGAATTCAAGAGCCGATTTGATTTTGATCAGGGTCCTTTTTGTAAATTTTGGATTTTTGAAGAACTAAAATGCAAATACTAGATTTGTTAGATATTTAAGCACGAGATTGACCTTTCTTCCTCATTCTCTTCTTCCTCCTCACGCCTCCCTCCATTGAAGATGCCTCAACCCTTTCCAAACTTTTAGATTTCTCCCCGAGCTCGATCCGTCTGTTAGAATTTATTTATGAAGGCAGATTAGCGATGTGACGCCCGGGGATGAGGAGGCGGGGAGTGATCGCCGGTGCCATGAGGTTGCACGAACAATGAGCGGCTCCTAGCAGGCTTCTAGGCGGAGGAAGGCATGAATGAACCGATCCTGCCGGAATGAGAGGGATTCTGAGACTGTGTAGATATGGGACTACATAGTTGAGGAGAGCTTAAAAGATTTCATATGTACTACTCATATCAAGAAGGTGCATCTTCTTTTCGAAAGCTCATCATATAAGAATTCCAAAGTTAAGCGTGCTTGACTTGGAGAAATTATAGGATGGGTGACCCCCTGGGATGTTACTCAGGGTGCGTGTGAGTGAGGACAAAAACACGCTGAAAAGACCCGTCTTGATACAGTGGGTCGTTACAAATGGTATTAGAGCCGACCTCTCTTAGTACGATATGGTTCAGGGACGAACCAAGCGGAAGCTGGTGGACAAGTGACGCCCGGGGCTGAGGAGGCGGGGAGTGATCGCCGGTGCCATGAGGTTGCACGGACAATGAGCGGCTCCTGGCAGGCTTCTAGGCGGAGGGAGGCATGAATAAACCGATCCTGCCGGAATGAGAGAGATTCTGAGACTGTGTAGGTATGGGACTACATAGTTGATGAGAGCTTAAAAGATTTCATATGTACTACTCATATCAAGAAGGTGCATCTTCTTTTCGGAAGCTCATCACATAAGAACTCCAAAATTAAGCGTGCTTGACTTGGGGAAATTATAGGGCTGGGTGACCCCTAGGAAGTTACTCAGGGTACGTGTGAGTGAGGACAAAAGTACGCTGAAAAGACCCGTCTTGATACAATGGGTCGTTACAAGCGATCACGGCTGCGAGAGCTTTGTTCTATAGTAAGTTTTTCTTCGATCAACTAGAATTCTATTTTAAGATGTTGTTATAATCGATTGAGTTTGGAGTATGTTGATCTTGACAGAGTTCTGATCGTTTATTCTCTGTCGGTTTCGAAATAGAGCGTCGTTTGGAATTGTTATGATTTTTTTGAAGGGATTTTCGAAAGTTGAGTTTTATGATTTGTTGAAATTGGATTGTTATGGTTGAATGTTGATTGATATGAGTTGTTTGGATTGATATTATGCTGTCTGCAATTCCGATTTGATATGAATACAGCCGTTATGCCGCCGGTTTGAGTTTTGGATTGTCAATCGGTTTGAATTGTTTGAGCCAAGACTTCGATTGAGTTGTATGTTAATCTCGAGCCTTTATTACTTCTTGTACAGATTGATTTGAGGCCAGTGGAGTTACGAGATTTCAGCTTTGTGCAACTTGGAGATTGTAGCCGGTATAGTATCGATTTCTTATTATCGATTGAAGTAGTTTGATTGAATCTTGATTGAAGAATCGTTTTTGTTTCCAGGTTTGGAGCATCGATGTTGTTGAAAAGAGGTATAAGATGATTTAGATTAGAATAGGACGTGTGACTCGAATCCGATTTGATTCGAGTGTTTCGAAGAATCACATACTTGCATGTTATTTGATTATTTGAGTTATTTGAGTTATGTTTTGCATTGCATACATATTGAGCTAAGAATCCTTGATTTGAACAGCGGGCAGGACGACCCTTTTATGATAGACGTTTTGGGGATTATATTGTGAGTGGCCTGGGTGTAGCCGTTTCACCTAGTGCTAGCATACTCCTTATAGTCGCACCAAAGTCTAGAGGATGGAGATACGTAGCACCACCTCGATTGGGAGAGTCGGTGTGTTGTATACGTGATCTCGTCATCGGGATCCCAAAAGCAAAAGCAGCAACTCTTTTGATTATCCGACTTGATAATCCCAGATTTAAAGACATGCATTGCATTTATGCATCTAAATTGAGTTTATATATGCTTTTGGAATTACATGGTTATTGATTGAATATCTGGAAGTTGATGCATTTCGTTTGAGATGTTTTGATATATTATTTGATATGCATGTTGTCTCTTTTACCGGGAATATTATTCTCACCGGATTATCCAGCTGTTGTCTTTTCTTTGTATGTGTGCTTGGCAACAGGTGGGGCAGGACCGAGTCAGAGGCAGCATGGATAGGTGGTTGAGATGATAGACGTGAAGCTTTGTTGTTTTAGAAGTCGAATATGTAATCGAATTTAGATCGTATTCGAACTTGTATTGTATTGCTTTGAATAAGCTAGACTGAAGCATGTTCTAATAGTTTGAGATTGTATGACTCTACAACTACCTTGTATTGATTTATGAATGTTGAATGGATTTAGTTTAGAAGAATTGGAGTTGTTTGGATCGAGTAATCTATTTTCTTTTCTGCAGATGTGTGTTGCTCGATCGGTTGAATCTTACCGATCGAGCGAGCACCCCTGAGCTGAGGCGGATTGTTGGATTTTTTGGTGCCGCTCGATCGGTAAGATTTTACCGATCGAGCGGAGGGCTTTGTCAAGTCTCGGCAGAGACTTGGATTTCATGGCCCGCTCGATCGGTAATGTTCTACCGATCGAGCGAGCACTGTTTCAAAAAAAAAATTAATTATTTCCTTTGCTTTTAATCTTGGATCTTGTATGCTTAATAATATATTTATCCCGAGATTAGATGTTTAAAACCGAGGTCTCACACCAGACAACAAAGAGAACCAAACTCAAATTCGTAGTCCCGCCCAATGTGAAACCCAATGGACAGTGGTATTTTGTGCGTTACAAAAAATTCCCTTTACCACTCACAAAAACTTAAAATAGTAAACTTTTGAGGGAGTAAGCAATGGCAAGAAGAACTAATGGTAAAGCTCCAATGCCAAGCAAGAGAAAGTTTGGCAAACAGGCAACTAAGGATAAAGAATTTGATGATGCCAATTTTTTATCCGAAGAAGACCCAGATGTCAAGAAAGAGGTTAGTTTTCAAGTAGAAGAGTTCATCATATCGGTGGATTGTATCACTAGATTTGTGATACTACCTAATATGTTCAAGTCTAAGGAGGAACCTGCAAGTTTAATGGAACCAAGGTAGGAATATGGTAAGGAGGATTTCTCCAGGGAATCATGCAGTTGTGTGAGTATATAAGGGAAGGAACCACATAATAAAAAGAGAGTGGTGATTGAAAATCTTGCCATCAAAATGATCAAAAATATTAGACTATTATACATCGATCAAGACACATGTGAATGGTCAACCAATCTCAAGGGTACTGATTGATAATGGTTCGGCAGGGAATCATGCACTTGTGTGAGTATACAAGGGGAGGAACCATATAAGCAAAAGAGAGTGGTGATTGAAAATCCTGCAATCGAAATGACCAAACATATTAGATTCTTATACATCAAGACACATGTGAATGGTCAACCAATCTCAAGGGTACTGATTGATAATAATAATTATTATTTAATTTGAATCTTGAATGTTGAATATTGAGTTGTAAAATATGAAAATTTAGTGTGTGATGATGTAGATGCTGATATATAAATTTTTGGACTAATGTCCAAATGAGATCTATAAATAGGTCTTCATTTGTGATGAAAAATACAAATGAATTGAGAGAGAAAATTTTGTGAAGTTTAGAGTTTGATATATTTTGAGTTTTGGAGTTTTTATTTTTTACCATAAATTTTTACTTTTTCACAACACATTATCAGCACGATCGGTCAAAGGTTCTCTATAATTTTCTACGCTCCAAAACACAAGAAGAAGATAAAAATATTTAACAAGTAAGAATATTTATTTTACTGTTTATTTATTTTTACTATGTATATATATTAATTTATAATTTCATGTTATTATATAAAAGGATGTCTATGACACCGACCTTATAATAACGTGATATGATATATAATTTGTATTTATATACTAGTCATATTCGTATAATTTCATGCTATTATAAAAAAAAGATGTATATGACACCGATCTTATAATAATGTGATATGATATATTATACCTGACTTTATACTAATTATATTTGTATAATTTCATAATATTATATAAAATGATGTTTATGACACCGATCTTATAGTAATGTGATATGATATACTATATCTGACTTTATACTAACTATATTTGTATAATTTCACAATATTATATAAAAAGATGTCTACGACCCCGACCTTATGATGTACATAATTATTTAATTATGATTATCATTATATGCATCACATGATTATATCACAAATTTTTATTCAACACATAATCAATTTTATTCTTACTCCCAACGGTCACAAAAAGACTAGTTTTTTGCCTATAAATATGATCACTCAAACACATTTCAATCACACTAAATTCACTCTTTCTTTCAAAAATAATTTCTCCTCGATTTTTCGAAGAAGAAGATGATGAAATTTTTAAGGCTATTTTTTATAACTATTATGTTTATCATTCTCACGATTCTTGTATTTATCGGTGAATATCCGACTCGCACTTTTCATTTATTTTTAAACACACTTGTACTCATCATTTTTTTATTATTTTGTATTGTCATATTAATGGAAATTAACTAATAAAATTCATTGTTATTTTTCTAGTACCACCATGTCAAATTTGGCAAAACTTGAATTAGTTGCGCTAGATATTACCAGGAAAAATTATATGTCATGGACTCTCGATGTAGAAATGCATTGAGTCATTGGGTCTAAATGATTCCATGAAAGCAAATAATATATCAACATCACAAGATAAAGCAAAGGCTATGATTTTTTGACGCCGACATCTTGATGAAGGATTGAAATGTGATTATCTCACAGAAAAAGACCCAATGGTTTTATGAAAAGGGTTGAAAGAAATATTTTAGCATATAAGGGAGGTTATACTTCCGACCGCCCTTGATGAATGGAATACGTTGAGATTTCAAGATTTTAAAAAAGTCAGTGATTACAATTCTGCGATGTATCAAATAGTCTCGCAATTGAAATTTTGTGGGCATGTTGTTACTGAAATGGAAACGCTTGAAATAATATTTTCCATTTTCCATGCATCAAATATAACTCTACAACAACAGTATAGAGTGCGTGGATTTTTGAGATATTTTGAACTCATCGCATCTCCTCTTGTGGAGGAAAAGAACAACGAATTGTTAATACAAAATCATCAATCCCGACCCACTGGATCAACGATATTTCCATAACCAAATGTCGTAATTAAAAATAAAAACCAAAATCAAAGTCATAGACAAGATTTTGGTCGTGGACGTGGTCGAGGACGTGGACGTGGGCATGAGCGTGGACACAAAAATGATCACGGTCGTGGTCGCGGCCATAAATATGAAAACAATCAAGATAGTTACTTCAATAAATCATCTCAAAAGAGCATCACGAACCACCCACCAAAAAGGCAGCATGAAAACATGAGTGAAAATGAAAATCACTCAAAAAGATATGAGAGTGTTTGTCATAGATGTGGTACTCTAGGACATTGGTCACGTACTTGCCGAGCCCCTGATCACCTTTGTAAGCTCTATAAAGTATCGATAAAGGAGAAATAAAAAGAGACCAATTTTGCTGAAAACAATAACCATTTAAGTGGTTCAAGTCATTTCGATGCTGCTGATTTTTCGAATGATTTCGAGGACATTGATTAATATATTGTTGGGACTAGAATATAACATGCTATATTTTTCATGTATTTCAGTATTATGAAACATGTTATATTTTTCATATAATGTCATTAATTTTCTTTATTGCATATTATCTTTTGAAGTTCAAAATGGAAAACGGTATGAGCAAAGCTAAACAAGGAAATAATCCCATGGAAGTTTGCATAACCGATAGTGGTACAATGCACACTATTCTCCGAGATAAAAGATATTTTTGGAATTAAAACCAACAAAAATAATGGTGAATACAATTTCAGGTCTTATAGACTTGATTGAATGTTGTGGAAAAGAACATTTTTTGTTACCTAATGGTACAAATTTTTTGATAAATGATGCTTTATATTCACCAGAATCAAAAAGAAATTTGTTGAGTTTTAATGACATATATTCTCATGGGTATGATACTGAGACGATAACTGATGGTAATCAGAAATATATGTGTCTTACCACATATAAATCAGGAAAGAAATATGTGGTTGAAAAATTATCAATGCTCCCTACTGGATTGCATTATACACATATAAGTCTAATCGATCAAATATGGTGGTTAATAGTTCTTCAATATTAACCAATTGGCATGATCGATTGGGACATCCTGGTTCAATCATGATGAGAATAATTATTGAAAATACACATGTTCATAAACTGAAAGGCCAAAAGATCTTTCAGAATAATAAGTTTCAATGTAAAGCATGTTCTCTTGGAAAACTTATTACAATACCATCGCCAGCTAAAATCCAAACAGAATCACCCATATTTCTTGAATGTATTCAGTGTGATATTTGTGGGCCAATTCATTCACCATGTGGATCATTTTGACACTTTATGGTATTGATCGATGTCTTTAGCAGATGGTCACATGTATGCTTATTGTCAACTCGAAATGTGGCATTTGCAAGATTAATGACTTAAATAATAAAATTGCGGAATCAATTTCCTGATTATACAATCAAAAAAATAAAACTTGATAATTCTGGAGAATTTACATCCCAGACTTTCAATGACTATTGTATGTCGATGAAAATCATTGTTGAACATCATGTAGCTCATGTTCATACACAAAATGGATTAGCTAAATCATTGACTAAACGTCTACAACTGATTGCTAGACCAATGATTATGAGAACAAAACTCCCTATTTATATATGAGGACATGCAATTTTTTACATGCTGCTGCATTGATTCGCATCAGGCCAAGTGCATACCATAAATACTCTCCATTGCAGCTTGCATTTGGTAAAGAACCAGACATTTCTCATCTGAAATTTTTTGGATGAATGATGTAAGTGCCTATTGCACCACCTCAATGATAAAAAAATGGGTCCTCAAAAAAGATCGGTATTTATATCGGTTATGATAGTCCATCAATCATTTGATATCTTGAGCCTCAGACATGCGATGTGTTTACAACACGTTTTGCTGATTGTCATTTTAATGAAGAAATCTTCCCAATGTTAGAGGGAGAAAAGAAACACATCAAAAAAGAAATCACATGGTATGTACCATTATTTTTACATTTGGATCAAAAAACCAAACAATGTGAAAAAGATGTACAACAAATTGTGCATTTGCAAAGAATAGCAAATCAAATGCCAGATGCATTTGCAGACACAAAAGGGGTAACAAAATCATATATACATGATGTAAATGTCTGTTCTCGAATTGAAATGCCAAAGAAACAAATTGAAGATACTCATGATATCATAAAACGCTTGAAGCGTGGAAGACCAATCGGTTCCAAGGATAAAAATCCTCGGAAAAGAAAAGTCATAGAGAAACACGATGATCACAAAATAGAAAATGGTGTTCCAAAAGAAACACCTGATGATGAAAATGTTCTGTCAGAACTACAAATTGAAGAGAATCGTGAAATCTCTATCAATTATATTATTACTGGAAAAATATGGAACCGAAAGATATAGAAGATATTGATGAAATATTTTCTTATAATGTGGCATGTGACATCATAAATGAGAATGAAGATCATGAACCAAAATCTTTTGGTGAATGTAAAACTCGGCATGATTGGGCAAAATGGAAAGATGTCATCCAAGTTGAATTGAATTCGCTAAATAAACGTAATATTTTTGTACCTATAGTCCTTACATCTGAAGGTGTAAAATCTGTTGGATACAAATGAGTTTTTATTCGAAAGCGAAATGAAAAAAATGAAATAGTAAGATATAAAGCTAGATTTGTTGCACAAGGTTTTTCTCAAAGGACTGGAATTGATTATGAAGAAACGTATTCTCCTGTATGGATGCAATTACGTTTTGATATTTGATTAGTTTGGCAGTGTCTGAAAATTTAGAAATGTGTCTTATGGATGTTATTACAGCTTACTTATACGGATCACTTGATAATGATATATACATGAAAACCCCTGAAATATTTAAGATGCCTGAAGCACAAAGTTCAAAACCCAGAGAATTTTATTATGTGAAATTGCAAAGATCATTATATGGGTTGAAGCAATCCGGCCGAATGTGATATAATCGGCTAAGTGACCACTTGATGAAAAATGAATATGTAAATGATTCAATATGACCTTGTGTTTTCATCCAGAAAACAACATCCGGATGTGTAATTATTGTTGTATATGTTGATGATTTAAACATCATTGGAACGAATAAGAAAATTCAAGAAGTTATGTTGTACTTGAAGGAAAAATTCGAAATCAAGGATCTTGAAAAAACCAAGTATTGTCTGGGTTGCAAATCAAACAAAAAAAATGTGGAATTTTTGTTCACCACGCAAATTATACAGAAAAGGTCCTTAAACGTTTTAATATGGATAAATCAAATCCATTAAGTACTCCAATGGTTGTAAGATCATTAAACATAGAAAAGGATCCATTTCGTCCATGTGAATATGATGAAGTTATTCTTGGTCCAGAAGTATCATATATAAGTGTTATTGGTGCCCTTATGTATCTTGAAAATTGTACTAGACTTGATATATCTTTTGTTGTAAATTTATTGGCAAGATTCAGCTCATATCCAACAAAGAGGCACTGGAACGGAATTAAGCATATATTCCATTATCTACGAAGAACGATAGATTTGAGACTTTTGTATTCTAATGATACCAATCAAAAAATATCATTGGTTATGCTGATGCTGAATATTTATCTGATTCACATAAGGCACGTTCCTAAACCGGATATGTATTTACTCGTGGAGGCACTACAATTTTTTGGCGTTCACAGAAACAAACACTCGTAACAACTTCATCAAATCACGCTGAGATTATTGCATTACATGAAGCAAGTCGTGAATGTGTATGGTTAATGTCAATGACCAAACATATCCAAACATCGTGTGGATTGTCAGTAGACAAGAAGCATGTGACACTATATGAAGATATTGCTGCATGTGTTGCTCAAATGAAAGAAGGATACATCAAAAGTGACAGAACCAAACATATCCCCCCAAAGTTCTTTGCCTACACTCAAAAGCTTGAGAAAAATAAAGATATTGATATCTGTTATATTCGATCAAGTGAGAACTCATCAGATTTTTTCACAAAGGCACTTTCCACGACGATATTCAGAAAGCATATATATAATATTAGGATGCGCAATCTATGAAATAACGAGTGAGAGTTTACGTGGCTGCACTCTTTTTTTCTTACTATGATTTTTATCCCAATGAGTTTTTCCTAGTAAGGTTTTTAACGAGTCAGTATAAAACACGTAATAAAGACAGTCATCATTTCACGATCATCATCACAAGGGGGAGTGTTGAAAATATGATATTATTATTATTTAAAGTTGAATGTTGAATGTTGAATATTGAGTTATAAAATGTGAAAAATTAGTGTGTGATGATGTAGATGATGATACATTAATTTTTGAACTAATCTCCAAATGAGATCTATAAATAGGTCTTCATTTGTGATGAAAAATACAATTGAATTGAAAGAGAAAAATTTGTGAAGTGTAGAGTTTGATATATTTTGAGTTTTGGAGTTTTTTACTTTTTACCATAAATTTTTATTTTTTCACAACAAGTTTCATATTTTTAAACTTTAAGGGACAAAATATTATAAAGTTTATTTTTTCGATAATATAAAAGGTTTATTCTAAAAAAATAGAATAAGTAAAATTTAAAAATTGAATATTAATATTAACAAAAACAAAAAAAAAAAATAATAATAATATATAAAATAAAATGTGGCTCGAATTAGCATATGAAAAGCCAATACAAGTTCAAATATTGACGACTCTTCTCAGGTTTCTTGACTAATTCAAAAAGCTATTTCACCCTACCACAACTACTCATATATTTCCATCCAACAAAATTCTTGCTTTGAAATTTGATCTCACAGGTATGTCCCAAGCGGAAGAAGTCTCCTACAGGTCATCTCCGTTCCAACTCTTCAATACTCTTCTCTTTTCTTTTTCTTTTTTTGAAAGAACAGTGCTCATCTTCGTTTTGCATTATTGTGGTTTAAAAATTTCTGTGTGTGTTTGATTTGTTTAAATGCGATTCTGGGACATCCCTTTTGATGTTTGTTTCCTCTTGAAATCAAGAGATTTTGTTTGGAATTGTTCATCCTGATATTTTATTTATTGTGGGCTTTCAGTTGCTATCGATTTGTGTTTATGGCTTTCGGAAAATATTCCTGTTTCTCCTTTTCTTCTCTTTTGTAGTTGATGTTACTTTATCTGTGTAATTTTGATTCTGAGACCCTTTTTTTCTTCACAAATTATTAGTCTAGATGAAATGCAGTAGACTCCGATGCTAAAATGGGAATCATGGCTTGGAATCTGGTCAATTGTGACTCATTTATTCCAGTATTCTTGATCAAGAATGCACCAGTGAACGGGATTTTGGGTAGAAAAAAAGAGAATCTATGCATAATTTAAAGGGGAAAGTGATAATAATAATAATAATACAATCAATAGACAAAAATGCTGTAAAAAAAGTAAATTAAGGTAACCGAACTTCACCCAAAACATTGCTTTTGTTTTGAATACTCACATATCAAATAATTAGTTCTTCGGGAGGGGTCATTGATCGCTACTCAGAAGCATCTGAGTTTGCTGAAAATTGGTTTGCATCATGGGTATATTTTGGAGATTATTATATGTGGATTAAAATTATGGTGCATATTGTCATATTTAAGATTGTATAGTTTATCTATTGATTGAAAAGTGTGAGGTTGACCAGGATTTTTGGCCCTGATCCTTCTAACTGCGTAAACATAATGATTATTGTTTTCGTGGTTTACAAGTTCCTGAATTCCAATCATAAGGATTTTATCTTCAATTTTCTTGACAGCTTTACTAATGACAAATCTAAGATTTTCCCTGTTTTAACCAATCGTATTTACAAGCATGAGTGGTTTGCATTTAACTTCTATTGAAAAGTTTCTCTCTTTTTTCCCGATCTTTTCAGTTGTGGGGCATGTGGATATCCCCTCAACCTGACGTCATCCAATCGTGCAACTTCTAGCATATCCTCCAAATACAGGAAATCAATCAACAAAGGTTTTGTGTCCTTTCTTTCCATTGATGTCAGCCGGTTTACTCAAGTTGATGAAGTGAACTGTTTTCCAATATGCTGGGGACATTACCGTTCGAAAACCAAATTTCTTTGTCGCAAATGTGGAGTTCTCATTGGTTATGGATACTGTGACTCGACTGCACTTTGTGGTCTTGAATCCCCTACTTCTTCTAGTGCATCTTACAAGAAAATCATGGTAAAGATTCGAGCTTTGCAACCTTCGGAAGATCTCTAGTGCATCGATACAGAGATTGATATGGTAATTTTATCTACAATAATTTCTCGAATCCCGATCTACGCTTCAACTTGCAGATATACCTAAACGGTGGTTTTGGAATAGCCATGGACTTCCATTTTTGCACGGTTTCCTTCTTTAAGGTAAATAGTGAATGACCATCTTACAATATAACATCTCTTATTTTCTTTTGAATTCTTACTGTTTTTGAGACAACGGCTTTCTTTTGTTTGGCTTTAGATTGACATAAATACGACAATTCAATATACAGTAATAATTTATTTTTTGTTATTGTGATTTTTGTCTGCATGCATTGTGGAGCAAGGAGAAAGAAAATAACATTTACCCAGTACAGCATACATAATTTGTTTTGATGTGTCATATTTATCTACTTTGGGTTAAAACTTGACTCGATTTGATTCGTTTTCAACACTCGTGGCTATTAAATTCAAATATGTATTTTAATATCGTTGAAACCGACATTTACTAATACATACTTTTAACACACAATTAAATTAAATGATTCAGTCATTTTAATTTCATAATTAAAATAATTATTACTAGATCTTGTCAATTAATTAGGAAATTAGCATCGGGTTCTTACATTTCTCCCTATTTCTGGTCAATGTCATTTGGGAACTTGGCTGTTCGGCTGAATGTAAATGGTGTTTCTAAGGAAGAAAATCATGATAGCTTAATTGGTTGGTGATCTATGAATCCTTGCAATTTTTAAACGTCAACTTGTTTGTCATATCTTTTATAGCTTTGGGGTATAACATAATTAGTCTTTGGTATCTGATGATTTTTTGACAGGGCGATGATTCAAATGGTTCATTTTCTGTGTGTTGTAATATTGCTCATCACTTATATGTTTGATATTTATCAAATCCCTTGAAGTATGAATATAATCATATCTGTCATGTATCCATCCATTCTTCGTCATCCTATCTTGGATGGTAGTTTTACTTATCATGCATTACATTATGCTGCACGATGTTCTGATTCCATTTTTCTCATTTGCAATGGTGACAAAAGTTTATTTGGAGGTCATTTGTGGCTGAACTTACGATGACATGTGTTCGGATCAGAAGAATAAGATATTGGTTCCACAGTTGAGTTTTACACTTTCGAAGGCTTATCAGCAATAAAAACGGCTTCTCACAATTTCCGCGGTCGAAGATTTCAAATACGGGATATGCATATGGATCGAGGGGTTGTAGTGCAAAGGAGTATTCTTGTGGCCACGGTCACTCTAAAAGGTTAAATCCTGGAAGCACCTGCTATCTTTTCTCCTGGTTTTAATCCTTTTTTTCTTGAAAAAACCATAAAAAGACACGGGGTCGAACCGTTTTTGCTAATATTTTCAGTGGTACGACTTACTATGTATACACACAACTATGTAAAGTAATTTTGGGAAACATAGTTTGCTATGATTCAACAAAGCATCTCATTTATCTACTATATTTTATTTGGTTTATGGTAAACTTTTTATTTTGAAATTTGATCCTCCCTAGTCTACTTCAATACATTTGGGGAGGGTCATTTTTTCTTTCGAAAAATTAATAATCTATACTATATATAATAGTTGAGCATCTTAAAGTGAGGACAACAACTTTTTTTTCAAAATTGCCTTTACATAATATAAATAAGTAAATTTGATTTTATTTATATATATATTTCCATATTTTTCTAAACTAACCATTAATAAATTTACTATTATATTATTTCAGAAACAAAACAAAAAAAAAATATTTTAAAAATTATTGAAAAAAATATACTATTTGATATAAAATAAATATATTATTTTATTTTATACACACGCAGCGCGTGTGTGTAGTTATGCTAGTAATAATAATAATTGATCAAGAACCGAACAAGCGAGAAAGGGGAAGAAGAAACAAAATGAGCTCAATTAGATTTCATGAATGCTAGAGGCCTATGAAGACTATAGGTTGTTTCTGAATCATTAACATTTGTTCAAGCTGTCACGGGTGGTGCTGAGTAGGGTTGGCATATCGTACAAAAATAACGAATTATATCGATATCGTACCAAATTTTTTTCGATATACAGACATTTTTTCGATATATCGAATTTTTTTGGTATCTATACGGTATCAATATGGATTTATTTCATACCAAAATTTTGAAATTTCGGTATCGGTATGAATTTTTTTCATACCGATATTTTTTTTACGTTATACCGAAAAACCACCACTAGTGCTGAGAACCTAAATTATATTGAAGCGCGAATATTGCATATTCGAAAATAGAGCATTTTTATTTGATAATAATTACAACTTTTTCTTTGATACTTTACAAATTTCTCTTTATGTATTTTTGAAAAATATTCAAATCAATAATTATTATTAAAGAAAAATCAATATTTTAAGAAAGCCTAAAATGCTGTAGAAAAAACGAGTTTAGAAGCTTTGGGCAATCTACAGAAGTTTGGACAATTTCAAGGCTCTTATGTATTGTATAGAAGGCAAGTATAGGAAGTTCTAGAATCATCGAATCTATATATAGAGTAGTGTGGAGTATTTTAGAAATTTGATCTCACTCACTAGAGATCTAGATAATGCATATGAGTTGTATATATAAAAGTAGAAGTTCATTTGTAAATCACTCAACCAAGTTGATGGGCTGTCGTAGAATCACCAAACTTAAAATTTCTACTTCCTAATAAAATCAGTGTAATGGCGAGCTGGGTCGAATCCATAAGAAACAGAGATTTATTTTTTTCAATTAGATGCAAATAAAAAGAGGTTTTTGGTATTCAATAGAAAATAATAAAAATATATATACGAGAATTAAATAGTTGAGAGGAACAATTAATTAAAGTTGAAATCCAATATTTACCAAACCCTGATTCAAGGGGTTTTCATATTCAACTATATCATTGATCACCTTCTAACAAATAATTTATTCTGTATTGACCCTCGCCGAGATCACCTAATAACAGAGACTTAAGCATGCAATTAACTTAATTAAACATATATTCATAAAAGACTGCGGAAGCAATAAACATTAATATAATCCCAAGAACAGAAATCTGTAAATACCCCGAATAGTTATACAACCAAATCGAATACTGAATTATCCAATACAACAGAAAGTAGAACCTAGGCAGACATCCAGCTGACCAACCGCTGCCTAACCCCTCATGGATCCACCCGCATCATCCAGTCGCAAACTTGCCCCATGGAATATGGTGTCCAGATACACAAAGTACGAGAGGTGAGCATAAAACGCTCAGGACGAGAGTATGAGTATACATGAATGCAAGTGTACCGCCTATCGACTAGAGGTCAAAAATCAGATACCAAGACAGATCGGGCCCTGGTATGTAGTTTGCTGTCCCGTCGCTTCAGGAGGTGGCTCACATACCGAAATACAAGTGGATATGCCGGACCCAAATCGATGGAAGTCTAACCACTAACAGGATAGGGTAAAACCCTACTAACAGACATCTCAAAAGAGATAGCTAAAGATGCAAATGTATGCAGCGTAAATCATGTCATATAAATCATGCAGCCACATAATACATGCATACTCAGTCAGGATATATCGAACAGTACTTTCGTACCTAACACGAAGTCTGAACTAAGCTGAAAGAAGACAGCCTCTAGTTGTCTTAAGTCCAAGCCCGACCCGACCTGGTCTCAAGATTGACCCGACCTGGCCTCTCCCTTCAAGCCCGACCTGAACTGCACCTGGTCAAGCCCGACCTGAACTGCTCCTTGTCAAGCCCGACCTGAGCTGCACCTGGTCAAGCCCCGAGCTACTCCTTCCTGAACTCCCGAGCTACTCCTCGGTCCGAGTAGAACTATGAAGTGAGATGTTTATGGTGTAAAAATGTCCGAAACCTCGACTCCTATTTATAGAAGATGAGCCGGGACATGTGTCAACCGAATGCACGAGTGCATGACATTTGGCAGGACACTAAGCATGCCTTAGCTCCAGCCACGTGTTCATTCCCGACCTGAACACCATGTGCTCTTCCCATGACCGAACACTACCTTGGCCTTGCACAACACTTTCTTGAGCACCCTAAGCCCCGACCCGAGCCATGTTCTTCCTTGGTCGAGCCCCTCATGTCCGAACCCTATCTTGGTTTTCATCATGACCGACCCAAGCCTCAAAGAAAAGACCCGATCTTAAGCCAAGATCCATACCCCAGCCAAACACATACACATGACCGAGCCCTAGCTCCATGCCCGAGCCCTTGTTGATCAACCATGACCGACTCGAGCTACTCATGACAGACCCGAGCCCATGGTCAAATCCATCAACCATTGCTCATTCTCATGCCATGTGTTCTTGATCTTGACTTGTGCTCTTGTTAATAAAATATTTATTAGATCTAAACATAATTAACCATTTAATCTTGTAAATTGGAACTGGGCTACTACACATTCATGTAGTTTCAAGCCAGAGACGAAGCCAAAGGAGTAGGGGTACTGTGCATGTAGTGACCCTTACCCGGATCACCTACTAAACAGAACTTAGGCATTCAATTAACTTAATTAAACAGATATCAGAATAAATTACGGAAACATTACTAATACTAAAAAACCAAGGCAAAGATTCTGTAAATATCCAAATAGATTATACAACCAAATCGAAAGCTGTATCAATCCAATAACAACAGAAATAAAACCTAGGCAAAGCTCCAGCTGACCAACCGCTGCCTAGCCCCTCCTGGAACCACCCGCCTCGTCCAATCGCAAACCTGCCCCATGGAATAGGGTGTCCAGAAACACAGAGTACGAGAAGTGAGCAAAAAATGCTCAGTACGAGAGTATGAGTATACATGCATGCAAAGTGAACTCCCTATAACTCGAGGTCAAAGATCAGATAACAGAGACAGACCGAGCCTTGGTATGTAGCACGCTGTGCCGTCGCTGCAGGAGATGGCTCCCATACCAATATACCAGTGGATATGCCGGACCCAAATCGATGGAAGTCCATCCACTAACAGGATAGGGTACAACCCTACTAATATACATCTTGAAGGAGATAGCTCAATATGCAGATGAATGCATCATAAATCAATGACATATAAATCATGCAGTCACATAATACATGCATACTCAGTCAGGATATCTCGAACAGTACTATCGTACCTAACACCGAAGTCTGAACTAAGCTGGAAGAAGACAACCCCTAGCTGCCTTAGGTCCAAGTCCCGACCCTAACTGGTCTCAAGACTGACCCAACCTAACCTCTCCCTTCAAGCCCGACCTGAATTGCTCCTGGTCAAGCCCGACCTGAACTGCTCCTGGTCAAGCCCCGAGCTATTCCTTCCCGAACTCCCGAGCTACTCTTTCCCGAGCTCCCGAGCTACTCTTTGATCCGAGTAGAACTAAGAAGTGAGATGAAATGGTATACAAATGACCGAACTCTCAACTTCTATTTATAGAGGATGAGCTGGGACAGGTGTCAACCGAGTGCATGACACCTAGCAGGACACTAATCGTGTTTTAGTTCCAGCCACGTGTCCATTCCCGACTTGAATACCATGTGTTCTTCCCATGACCGAACACTACCTTGGCCTTGCACATCACTTTCTTGAGCACCCTAAGCCCCGACCCAAGCCAAACACACACACACATGCCCGAGCCTTAGCTCAATGCCCGAGCTCTAACTCAATGCCCGAGCTCTTGTTGATCAACCATGACCGACCCGAGCTACTCATGACCGACCCGATCTACTTATGTCATGTGTTCTTGATCTTAACTTGTGCCCTTGTTTAATAAAATATAATTAACAATTTAATCTTGTAAATTGGAACTGGGCTACTACATTCTCCCCCACTAAAGATATTTCGTCCTCGAAATAAGATCTTAAGTACTGAATGTAAAACAAGATACAAACGTTCCTTTATTCAAACTGAAAATTTTACAAGATAAAACTGAATACAATAGAATCAAAACAACTCAGGATGTTCTGAACGCATCTTGCTCTCAAGCTCCCAAGTGGCTTCTTCAGTGCCTCGACGCTGCCACTGAACCAAAATCAGAGGAATGACTTTATTACGCAAGACCTTATCCTTATGATCCAGGATACGAATAGGTCTCTCCACGTAAGTCAAATCGGTATCCACCTGAACCTCATACGGTTGCAAAATGTGAGACTGATCAGCCACATACCGTCGCAACAAAGATATGTGAAACACGTCGTGGATACTAGACAGATACGGTGGCAAGGCTAGACGATAAGCCAAATCTCCAATGCTCTCCAAAATCTCAAACGGACCGATAAATCTGGGAGACAACTTGTCCTTAAGGCTAAATCTGAGAATCTTGCGGAAAGGTGACACTCTCAGAAATACTTTCTCCCCAACATCGAACTGCAAAGGCCTACGCTTAGTATTAGATATCTGGCCTGACAATCCTGTGCAGTCTTAATCCGTTTCTTGATCTGATCAACAACATCCGCTGCCTGTTGGACTAACTCTGGTCCCTCAGCCTGTCTCTCCCCCACTTCTTCCCAGAAGAGTGGAGTACGACAACATCGCCCGTGCAACGCCTCAAAAGGTGCTATACCAATACTAGTATGATAGCTGTTGTTGTACGCGAACTCAATCAAAGGCAAATGATCTTGCTAGGCTGAACCAAAGTCCATAGTGCACGCTCGAAGCATATCCTCCAAAGTACGGATAATGCGCTTTGACTGACCATCTGTCTCCGGGTGATAGGCAGTACTCAAACTGAGAGTAGTACCCATCGCACTCTGAACACTCCCTCAGAACCTGGAAGTAAACCTGGGGTCTCGATCACTGACAATGCTCACAGGCACTCCATGAATTTGAACGATCTCTTGAATGTACAACCGCGCCATGCGATCCAAAGAATACTCTCATCTATAAGCAATGAAATGCGCTGACTTGGTGAGTCGGTCTACAACCACCCAGATAGCATCACAGTTCCTCGAGGTCACTGGCAAATGGGTCACAAAATCCATCGTGATCAACTCCCATTTCCACTCAGGAATAGGCAGACTGTGAAGCAAACCTCCAAGTCGTCGGTGTTCTGCCTTGACCTGCTGACAAACCAAGCATCTCGAAACATACTGATACACACTGCGTTTCATTCCTTTCCATAAAAAACGAGTACGTAGATCCTTGTACATCTTGTTGCTCCCTGGATGAATACTCAACTTAGTGCGATGTGCCTGAGAAAAAATCTCATCTCGCAACTCTTCATCCTCCGGAATAACAAGTCTACCAGACAAACACAGAAAACCATCTGACTGATAGTGAAATCCAGACGTACTACCCTCGTTGGCTAGGCGAGCCAAACGCTGGGTCTTCGAATCAGACATCTGAGCATCTCGAATTCGTGAATACAAAGCTGGCTTAGATAAAATTGCAAACATCTGGATACTCTGCATACCTTTCTTGTGCTTGAAGGTATACCCTGAAGAACAACAATCCTCGATCGCACTAGACATCGAACAGGTCTGCAGTGCGGAAAGACGCACCTTGCGACTCAAGGTGTCAGCAGTGAGATTAGCAGCTCCCGTATGATACTTAATCTCACAATCATAGTCTTTAAGCAAGTATATCCAACGTCTCTGCCTCATGTTCAACTCCGGAAACGCAGACAGTAGTACAATAACGATATCAACTCATATCAATGCTAAAACCACAATAAAGGCTCAACCCAACCAATCTCAAAACTAGCTTTTCGAAAATAGGCTTCCAAAAATCATAACAATTCCGAACGTCGCTCTATTTCAAAACTGACTAAGAATAAAAGATCATAACTCTTTCAAGAACAACATACTCGAAACTCAATCGATTTTAACAACATCCAAAAAATAGAATGTATCTTATCATAGAAAAACTTACGATATAACGAAGCTCTCGCTGCAGTGATCGCTAATCTGCCTTCAGAAATAGTTTCCAACGGACGGATCGACCGGAAATCGAAATCACGAAGCTTGGAAAAGAGAAAGCGGCGCAACAATGGTTGGAGACAGCCAAAGGAGGAGGATGTAGTGAAGAATAAGTCATTCCAAGTCAAGATAATATATAAAATCCAATATTTGCATTTTAGTCCCTGAATTTCAAAAAATTTCAAAATGGATCCTGATCAAAATCAAGTTGGCTCTTGAACTTTGTAATCTTTGATTAACTCAAATAAACTCATTTAAGATAAAATCGGGACGTTACAAGGGTGATCGACGAGCCATAGGTTTAGGGGAAACACCTCCTTCAGTATAGATAGACCCGTAGATTATCCACATTTAGAACATTGTTGGGATCTCCCGGTGCGATTGACTCCAAGGGCACTGTTTGTTCAAGCCTTGGAATCAACACTCTTTGTAGTTCTGGGTGTTGTGACGGAGGTGTTGGCTCTTCTTGCCCAACATCTGCCTTGTGGCCATCTCAGTTTAGATATCATGGGAGTCGAAACCCTTGTCTGCCATTGAAATTTTGAGAGATTAGAATTGGATAGAGGGGTTTTTGCGAGAGTGAGAGGGCCGAGAAAGAGTACTATAGAAGTAAGATTTGTGAATAGGATGAGCAGTAAGTAAAAAATAAAATCTGATGAGAATAAATCTTAACAGCAAACTGAAAAAACTCCTAATCACTCGGCCATAATTATTGTTCTATAACTATAAAAAATAATATCAACGGTAAAAAGGATTTTGAAAACACTTTGGAAATAAAATTGTAGATTTATGGCAACGAATCAAGTTAATTCATATTTACCAAATTTCCATAGATAAACTCCACACCGAAATAAAATCCACTAAAAACACTTTCAATCACGAAACAATTCAAAATTATAGTGTACAGGGAAAATCACTAAATTTTTCTCATCTTGAACTTCAAACTTTTCAGCATGATATATTCACCTTAAAATAAATATGCATGTCCTGATTAGGCCTAAAACAGAGTGTAACAATGAAATAAAATGCTAAAACATGTATATGAATGTTTACGAGTGAAAGTGTTATCCACAATGTTGGCCATATCTTACAACAACACTCAAGTTTTCAAAAATATTTATCAGATAGTCAGCCATTTAGAATTATTGCTACAGAAGTGGTAGTCTACACACTAAAGGAACGTTCTTCATTGGACTCCCTTAGGTAGCTTTTTCCATTTTATTCTGATTTTCATTCAAACTTGATGATCAAGGTGAGTATCATATAGATATCAAGGTGAACTTAATTTGCAAAATCACTTTTCACATGGAACAAGTTCATGGAATACACAAACATCCATCAAATAATCTGTGATTTAGTCAAAGCTCAATGAACAATTAATAGGCTGTAAAAATAATTTTGCACAAAAACTTAGTATATACTGATCAACAATTACAAAGTATCAAAACTTTCACAAAATAGTATGAATGCATGAATGAAATATGCCTAAGAGGTCCTAAGAAATTTCATACATGTTAGGTGTTGTCTTGAGTGTTGGAAACACAGGAGACAACATCTATGTATGATTACAGTGCACACATATTGAGAGACTTCCTAATGTTGGAAAATCTCTCGAACTCAAATGCTTTAGTAAATATATTAGCTAATTGGTTATTAGTTCTAATAAAATCCATAAAGATCATGTCTTTCTCAACCAAATCTCGAATGAAGTGATGTCGAATGTCTATGTGTTTGGTTCAATAGTGTTGTACTAGATTTTGAGATGTATCATTACCACTTGAATTATCAATGTATACTATGGGAGTTTCACTTTTAATGACATAATCCTCTAACATTTGATTCATCCATAGTAGTTGTGAACAACAACTTTCAGCTGCTACATATTCGGATTCAATATTGGAAAGAGATACATAATTTTGTTTTCTACTATACCATGACACCAGGTTATTACCCAAGTAGAAACAACCACCCGTGGCTCTTTCTCTCATCAAGATCCCCTTCCTTGTCTGCATCACTAAAATATACCAAATTCGTGTTGGTTTCTTTGGTGTACCATAAGCCCAAGTCCAAAGTCTCTGCCACAAATTTTAAAGTTCTTTTCATGGCCTTAAGGTGGGTGAATTTTGGATTAAATTGATATCTAGCACACAAACATATACTAAACATGATATCAGGCCTAGTAGCACTCAAATACAAGATACTTCCAATGATGCTGCGGTAGAGGGTGTTGTCAACACCTTCCGCAAAATCGTCCCTACACAATTTTTCACTTGACCCCATCGGTGTTCGCATGTGTTTAGAATTATAATTCAAGAATTTTTTCATAAGATTTCTAGCATACTTTCTTTGACAAAAAAAGATACCATCATGAATTTGTGTCACTTGTAACCCCAAGAAGTAACTCAACTCAACAACCATACTCATTTCGAAAGTAGAAGACATGCACTTAACAAATTCATTCAAAAGTTTTTCAGACAAAGCACAGAATATTATGTCATCTACAAAAATTTGGCAAATGAGGATATTACCTTGAAGTTTTGCACAAACAGTGTCTTATCTACCTCACCTCTCTTGAATCAATGATTAATCAAGTACTCTGTCAGCCTTTCATACCAAGCACGAGGGGTTTGGTTCAATCCATACAACACTTTTTTTCAACTTATATACATGGTCTAGATGTTGTGGATCCTCAAACTCTTTGGGTTGTCTCATATACACCTCTTCACTTAAAATACAATTCAAAAATGAGTTTTTTACATCCATTTGAAAAAGTTTCATTCCCATATGATATGATATGACAAGAAAAAGTTGGACAGACTCAATGCAGTCGGGCTATAGGAGTGAAGGTCTCATCAAATTCAACCCCCTCAACCTACGTGTAACTTGAACTACCAACCTAGCTTTATTCCTCACAATGTTTCCTGATTCATTGGTCTTATTTTTAAAAATTAATTTTGTTCCAATTACGTTTCCATGATTAGGAAAAGGTACCATGTACCAAACATCGATCCGAACTAACTGTTCAAGCTCTTCATGCATTGCTCATGAATATTAGTCCAATAATCTTCATGTACTTCACCTTTTCTTTCCTATGGGTTTGCATCTTTCCATGTATGTCTCCAATAACCTGAAAAGATGGATGGTTCTTTTGGATTTTGATAGGGATGTTCTTTTCATATTCATTTAATTCACTGTCTTCCTTCTCAATATCATCAGTGGTCTATTCAAAATCAGCTTCTGGTGGGGTTACTGAAGGTTTTGTGTCAGATGTTGTAGCATCTGGGACAACATCTGAACTTCCTTGAGGTAAAGACTGTTCCAGTAGTTCTTCAACTTCATCTTCAACAGTCTTTCTTAAGATCAGCAAAGTCATAAAAAACAACATTAATAGACTCAAAAATTGTTTTTTTTCTTAAGTTAAACATCCGATAATCACGACTATTCAAGACATAACCTAAGAACAAACACTTATAAATCTTAGAGTGAAAATTTTCAAGGTGATATATATCATTTAAAATATAACATACACAGCCAAAGACATGGAAGTACTTAAGGTTCGGAGAATTTCATAGGAGGTCAAAAACTCTATTTGAAATATGACATGCTGTGTGTAAGGCTTTTGCCCAAAAACGTTTTAAAATGTTTTTAGAACTTAACATCACCTTGGCCATTTCTTGAAAGTTCTATTATTTCTCCCAGCAATTTCATTCGGTTGGGGAGTTTTAGGAGCAGAGAATTCGTGAGAAATACCTTTCTTATCACATAGATTAGCAAAAGAAGAGTTTTCGAACTCCTTGCCAGGATCTATGCGAATTATGGTTACCTTCAAGTTGTGAAAGTTTACAATCCTTTTAAGCAGTTTCTTAAAGGCATCAAAGGTATCTGACTTTCCTTTACAAATATTAAACAAGTCATCAACACAAACAAATGAGTATTTCTTATCTCTGAAGCTTTCCACCTCCATTGGACTCATCAAGTCCATATGAACAAGTCGAAGGCAACGTGTTGTCCCGAAGTTTTGTAACATCTGTTGTGACACCGTAGTTTCCTCACACACAAATGGAGTTCCAGACATTAAATATAGGCATACCTCTTACAGCATCAATATTACTTAAGTTCTTCAAAGTTTTGAAGTTTGCATGACCCAAAGTTTTATGCTATATATTGAATTCATTCACTTTTGTATGCCTGAACGCCATCTCCTCTCCTAGTTGGTAGCAATTGTCGGATGATCTAGTACCATTCATGACACATATGTTAGAACTATTAAAAACTTTACTTATTTTCTTATCAAACTTCACATGCAAATGATCATCACAATGTTGGCTAATACTTATTAAATTTGCAGTTAATCCTTCGACATGTAGCACGTTGTGAATTTTAGGAAGTCCAGCAACATCCAGTGTGCCTTTTCCAACAATATTTCCCTTTGATCCTCCTCCATAAGTCACTTTTCAACTTTTCAGCTCAATATAATCTGTGAGAAATTTTCTTTATCCTGTCATATGACGAGAGCTTCCACTATCAAAGTACCAAGAACCTGAAAAATTAGTTTTCAATGTAGTATAGATCATATAATAATGAATATTAGATTTTGTTACCCAAACCTTTCTAACAGCAAATTTGTTCTTAGGAATGTTGTGGTAGATTTTGGGCAACACTTTAGGCAACTTCCGAGGAGCAGACCACTATCTGTAGTCATGTTTCAAGTTAAAGAAATAAGGTTTGATATGAACAGGCATGTGACAGTAGTGACACAAAAACTTACGTTTTCTTTGGGGCTGTATAGAAACAGAAACTTGCGGTTTTGATAAAGTCATATTAGTAGTTGGAGCCTTTTTGGATGACCACACATAACTGCTACTTTACTTGACAAATACTGTAACATCCAGTATTTTTAGTATGTAAATTCGCATGCATAATTAGAAAATTTATTTATTTAAAATTTTAGATTATGGGTTAAATTATTATGTGAATTATTTGTGTATGATTTAAATTATTTTCAAGCATTTAACCCATAATTAGTGATTTTTATGAATTATTGGTATTTGAATTATTTTATCGCGTAGACGGGACCGTGGACGGACGAGATGACAACTTTCTATCCAATTTATTTCATGAACCTTTTTAAGAGCCCAAAAAAAAATATTATTTTGAGTTTTATTTCCTCAAAATTATCAATATTTAATTTTTATAATTCTAGGAGTCCATTTTTATCCAAATTGAGCCAAAATATTGATTTTTAATTACTTTTAAAATTTCCTTAAATTATAATTTCGAGATTTTAATTTTGGCATCAGATTTCATTTATTATTTAGAGTTTTAAGTTATATATTTCATATTCAAAAAATTCCTTATTAATATTTTAATTATTCCAAAACTCTATTTTAATTAAAAACACCCTAATTCTACCCCAAACCCTCACGCCTCTAAGCTCTCAGCCGACACCTCCCTTGTTCTTCATCTTTTTCATCAGCCTCCCTCACGATTTGACAGAAAACCACAAGCCCTTAGCCGATCAAGCTCTATATTTGAAGGTTTTGGGTCCGTTCGTCGTCCCGGAGCCCGTAAAACGCATCTATCTTCGTCGATTTAATTATCAAGGCATGTCTTCTTTCACTTTTCTTCACGATATCAGTATTATAGGTGTGTGTTGCGTGTGCATAGAAGATTTTTTTTAAAGAATTTTCAGAAAGGAGGATCGGATTTTGTGGTTGAAGCTTGTTTACATGTTTATTCATTCATCTCACGTTTTTTCTGGACATGGTTGGTTCTAGCTGCTGGTTACGGTTGGTAAGGGGGCTAAGATGGTCTAGGCTCGAGTGGCTCGAGCCAAACGATCCCAGACTTGGAGTCAAGAGGCGATCGGCCAAGAGGGGACGCAGGTTAGGGCTTCGTGGAAGGGGACTCGGGTTCGGCTCTGTGCGGTGCATGGGGCTGGGACAAGGACTAGGTTCGAACCGCACAGACATGGGCTACGTTTGGGCGACGGGGTTCCGGCCAGGGGCGGCCGGAGCAGGGCGGCAGCAGCCCTAGATGGGCTGCTGCTCGCGGCCGAGAGCTGTAGGGAAGAAGGGAATCGGGTTTAGGGTTTCTAGGTGGGTTCGGGTCGGGTTGGTGGTCCGGGTCAAGTCAGTGGGTCCGGGGTTATGTTAGTTGGGTCCGGGTCCGGGTCAAGTTAGTCGGGCTCGGGTATTTTTATTTTTAAGTTTTAAGTTTAATTAAGTGTTTAATGGGTCTAATTAAATCTCAAAATTTATTTGGGCTCCATTTAATTATTTTGGGTTAAATTTAATTATTTTTGGGCTTAATTAAATTAATTAAGTGAGTCCACTAATTTTTATGGGCCTTGGGGGCCCATGGAAGTTATTGGGCTAGTCTTTGGGCTTTTGGGCCCATTGGGCCAGAATAGGTTGTTATTGGGCCATGAATGTTCTAATGGGCTTTAATTGATTAATTGGGCTTAGAAATGTAATGTTGGGCTTAAGTATGTTAATGGGCCAGTCTCAGTGTTATTGGGCCAGATTTAAGTAATGGGCTTGAGAGTTTAGGGCCAGCAGTTTAGTACAACCCATGGAAAATTGCATGTGTCCTTAATATATATTTAATTATTTTTATGCATGGAAGTTATTTTTATATTTATATGTTAGTATGAAATTAAATTAAATATTTATGAAGGACACATATTTTATTTAAGTACATGCATTCATGAAATAATTTTTATGCATGATTTAATGTTTAAGATTGATCAAAAGGAAATATTTTATGTTGGAAGTTGAAGTAGTGTGACAATTTAAGGGGGACTCGTCCCCATATGTGAACTATTGAACTGCCAATTTAAGAGGTGATTCATCACCGCCACGTACGTTGGTTTCCACGCTGATCAGTATTTGATGTATAATTTAAGGTTACACTATGGATACAACCAAGCGATGTTAGAAAATACTTTGCTCAACAATGTTTATGTATTATGTATGATTACGATATTTAAGTTAATTTAAGTTATGTTATGCCATGATATTATTTTAAGCATGCTCATTCATGTATATGTTATGTATTAGTATTAAAGTGATTTAAATTATTTTAAACCCTTGTTATGTTAGCATGTTGGGCCTCTAGGCTCACTACACTGGTATGGTGCAGGTGAGTACGTAGAGGACGTAGTACCCACCGGAGGCGAGGACCTATGAGCGGACATGCAGTGATCCCCCGCGGCCGTCGTCTGAGTTTTTATGATTATGTCTTTATGAAATATTAAACATGTTGTTCTTTTTATTTGTTTTCAGTGGTTGGTACTAATACTTCTTTTTATTTAAATATTTACAGTGCATGCAAACTTTTATTTAATTGTTTAGGACAACATTTTTATTTAATGCATGACTCAGACATTTAATTTATTAAATGTTGCATTTTATTTAAGTTAATTATTTTTTTAAATCTATTTTTTTTCTGTGCATATATGTATGGGCATGTGTGTACATATATTTTAAAAAAAAAAAATTCCGCATTTATTAGTACTAGATGTTTCAATTGGTATCAGAGAACGCGTTCTTGGTGGGGTCATCACTGCTATGCGAGCTTAGAAATCCACGCTACCGGTCTGTAAGTTTTAATTGCTTTTAGTATGATCTAGTAGTATCATGTTTAAGACTTAAGCATTTATGTTAGCAGAAAATTTTTAAGTACTTAGTTATGCATGGCGATTTACGTAAAGAAATATGTGGTGGTGCAGAATGCCTCCCAGACCGATGAACAGACGTGGGGAATCTACACCTCCACCTCCGCAGAACCCACTTGCAGCATTGGAACAGGCCAATGCTACTTTGATGGCAGGGGTTACTGCTCTGTTATAACAGCAGGCTTCACATCCCAGAATGTCCCATGAGGAGGACGTAGCTGAGCGGTTCCAGAAGAAGGGGCCGAAGAAGTTCATTGGTACCACCGATACATTGGTGGCTGAGGGGTGGATTCGTTCTTTGGAGTCCATCTTTGCATATATGGGGATCACCGATGCGGACAGGGTGAACTGTGCGACGTATATGTTGAGGGGAGACGCAGCTCTTTGGTGGGAGGGTGCTGCCAGGGGAGTACACCTCCCTACACTGTCTTGGGCGGAGTTCAGGCATGTCTTCTACGCCAAGTACTTCACGGAGGATGTGAGGAGTCGCATGATCCGGGAGTTTATGAGTCTTCGGCAGGGGTACAGGTCAGTGGTTGAGTATGTGAGCCAGTTCGAGAGGGGCTGTCATTTTGTGCCTCTGATTGCAGATAGTCCACCGAAGAAGATGAGGCAGTTTGTGGAGGGACTGACAGCGGATATCAAGCACGACGTACGTATGATGGACGTCACTACATATGAGGCGGTAGTTAGTAGAGCACTGAGGTCAGAGGAGGGTAGGAGAGAGATGCAGCGAGAGCAGCAGGGGAAGAGACAGATTCAGTCGGGGTATCAGCGACCATCTTCGCAGCCTCCTGCAAAGAAGCAGTTTATTGGGCCGGCTAAGGGCCCGAATCCGCAGCAGAGGCCACAGCAGCAGAGGGGCAGGGCCCCTAATGCTATAGGTTTTCCTACTTGCCCGAAGTGTCAGAAGATGCATTCGGGACCTTGTCTGTTGGGAGCAGGAGTTTGTTACCACTGCAGGGAGCCAGGGCATCAGATAGCTAACTGCCTGAGGAAGAAGAACACGGCTGGTAGAGTGTTCGTCATGCAGGCAGAGGAGGCAGACCGAGACACCTCCTTGATCACCGGTATATCTCATCCCTAGTATTTTATAATTTTTCCTTTGGTTAAGAATCTCGTTTTCTTGCGAAATTGTTGTTATTTGGGTTATCTATCTGCATGTTAGAATAAGAAGCATGTTTTACTTATGATTAGAATTATGGGTTATTAGTGTTTCATTGGGGGAAAGTTTAGTAGTGGCATGAAGTTGTTGGGAATTTTCTGCATGCAGGGAGAATTCTAGTTGGAGGCAACTCCACGTTTGCGTTGCTAGATTCTGGGGCTACGCATTCGTTTATCTCCCTGGAGTTTATCAGGCGGATAGGCATCACACCTGAGATTATTGACAGTGGGTATGATGTTACTATGCCGTCAGGGCAGATTATTTCTACCTCGAAGGTCATTCGAGAACTGGAGTTGGAGCTTCAGGGACACTCCATTCGAGCAGATGTGGTGGTTTTGCCATTGAGTGGTTTTGATTTGATTTTGGGTATGGACTGGTTGACAGTCAATGAAGCTTCGATTGACTTTCATCGGAGATCAGTGTCAGTGAAACCATCAGAAGGGGACTCGTTTACTTTCCATGCATCTCAGAGCAGTGATTTTCCTCAGGTGATATCTCTTATTCAGGCGAGGAAGTTGTTGAGATGGGGTTGCCAGGGGTTTCTAGCAAGTATTGTCATGGAATCAGAACCATCTAGCAGATCATTATCAGAGATAGAGGTGGTTCGTGACTTTCCGGATGTCTTTCCGGAGGATGTTGCAGGAATTCCACCAGTGAGAGATGTGGAGTTCAGCATCGACTTAGTGCCAGACACCGTGCCTATCTCTAAGGCACCGTACAGACTTGCTCCTACCGAGATGAAGGAGTTGAAGGAGCAGATTCAGGAGTTATTAGAGAAAGGCTTTGTTCGTCCTAGCTTTTCTCCATGGGGAGCTCCAGTGTTATTTGTGAAGAAGAAGGATGGCAGTATGAGACTGTGCATCGATTATCGAGAGCTCAACAGAGTCACGGTGAAGAATAAGTATCCACTGCCGAGGATAGAGGATTTATTTGATCAGTTGCAGGGAGCTTCGGTGTTCTCCAAGATCAACCTGCGATCTGGTTACCATCAGCTGCGAGTTAGAGAGGCAGATGTGTCCAAGACTGCTTTCCGGACACGTTATGGGCATTACGAGTTCTTGGTGATTCCATTTGGGTTGACCAATGCTCCAGCAGTTTTCATGGATCTCATGAACCGGGTATTTCAGCCGTATCTTGATCAGTTCATCATAGTCTTCATTGATGATATCTTGATCTACTCTAGGAGCGTTGAGGAGCATAGACAGCATCTACAGACAGCCTTGCAGACCTTGAGGGAGAATCGTTTGTATGCCAAGTTCAGCAAGTGCGAGTTTTGGCTCGAGCAGGTGGCATTTATTGGCCACGTTATTTCGAGAGATGGGATTGCAGTGGATCAGTCGAAGGTTGAGGCAATGCAGAAATAGGGTATTCCGAGGAATGCTTCGGAGATTCGCCGTTTCTTGGGTTTGACAGGATATTATAGGAAGTTCATCAAGGGTTTTTCCTCTATTGCAGTACCCTTGACTCCCTTAACCAAGAAGAATGCGAAGTTTATTTGGAGTCCAGACTGTCAGAGGAGCTTTGATCAGCTGAAGGAAGCACTCACTACCGCATCGGTTTTAGCGATGACAGTACCACACGAGGAGTTAGTGGTGTACACCGACGCGTCTAAGCTAGGTTTAGGCGCAGTAGTTATGAAGTGTGGTAAGGTTATTGCTTATGCATCGAGGCAGTTGAAGATTCACGAGCAGAACTACCCGACACATGATTTGGAGTTAGCAGCAGTGGTCTTCGCTTTGAAAATCTGGAGGCACTACCTGTATGGCGAGAAGTGCAAGATTTTCACGGACCACAAGAGCCTCAAGTACTTCTTCACTCAGAAGGAGTTGAACATGAGGCAACGGAGATGGTTGGAGTTAGTGAAGGATTATGACTATGACATTAGCTACCATCCAGGTAAAGCTAATATAGTGGCCGATGCTTTGAGTCGGAAGTCGTCAGTGGTATCGTGTTTGTCAGTGCAGCTACCACTGCAGAGTGAGATTCAGAGGTTTGATTTGGAGTTTTACTCGAGTGGTCATGCACCGAGCTTGTCAGTGTTGACGGTGCAGCCAGTTCTGCGAGATCGGATCAGGGATGGGCAGTCTACTGACGAGGAGTTGCAGCGATGGAGACAGAGAGATGAGGCCAAGGCTAATCTTCTGTATACAGTTGTGGATGGCATTGTTCAGTACCGTGGTAGGATGTGGGTACCGAACGTCGATCAGTTGAGAGCTGAGATCTTAGCAGAGGCTCACACATCTCCGTACTCCATTCACCCCGGAAGTACGAAGATGTATCGAGATTTGCAGTTATTGTATTGGTGGCCCGGGATGAAGAGAGACATCGGGAAAGTTGTGTCAGAGTGCTTGACTTGTCAGCAGGTCAAGGCAGAGCATCAGCGTCCATCAGGACTTCTTAGACCTCTTCCTATTCCGGAATGGAAATGTGAGAATATTACGATGGACTTTGTGGTTGGCTTACCGAGGAGTGCTAGAGGTTGCACAGCGATTTGGGTGATTGTGGATAGACTCACCAAGTCAGCTCATTTCTTGCCGGTGAGGAATACTTACTCATTGACACAGTATGCAGAGCTTTACATCAAGGAGATTGTTAGGTTGCATGGAATACCAGTGTCGATTGTGTCAGACAGAGATCCGAGATTCACATCCGCGTTTTGGAAGAGTCTGCACACAGCTTTGGGGACTAGACTTTTGTTCAGCACAGCATTCCATCCCCAGACAGATGGTCAGTCTGAGAGAGTGATCCAAGTTCTCGAGGATCTTTTGAGAGCTTGTGTCATCGATTTTCAGGGCTCGTGGGAGACTAGACTGCCATTAGTGGATTTTACCTATAACAACATTTTTCAGTCGTCTATAGGTATGGCTCCTTATGCAGCATTGTACGGGAGGAGATGCAGATCACCTGTGCATTGGGATGAGGTTGGTGAGAGGATTTTACTTGGTCCTGAGATTGTGCAGCAGACAGCTAGCTAACATTGTGACTCAAATTTGGGATCGGATGAGGACTGCTCAGAGTCGTCAGAAGAGTTATGCAGATACTCGACGACGAGATTTGGAGTTTGCTGTAGGTGATCACGTATTCCTGAAGGTGTCACCTATGAAGGGAGTAGTGCGGTTTGGCCGGAGAGGCAAGCTTAATCCGAGATATATAGGGCCATTCGAGATCTTGGAGAGAGTTGGAACGTTGGCCTACCGTTTAGCTCTACCACCAGGGTTTGCAGCAGTGCACAACGTTTTCCATGTATCCATGCTTCGGAGATATGTCTACAACCCGTCGCATGTGTTGGATTTTGAGCCTCTTCACTTGACACCGGAGTTAGCATTTGAGGAGAGGCCTATACGGATCTTGGCTAGGGAGGAGCGCAGATTGAGGACGCGGGTCATACCGATGGTCAGAGTCCAGTGGCTGAATCACTCGGAGGAGGAAGCTACTTGGGAGACCGAGGCGGACATGAGGACTCGCTACCGGAGTTGTTCGGGTAAGTACTTTAATTTTGAGGACGAAATTCAAATAAGGGGGGGGGGGGGGGAGAATTGTAACATCCAGTATTTTTAGTACGTAAATTCGCATGCATAATTAGGAAATTTATTTATTTAAAATTTTAGATTATGGGTTAAATTATTATGTGAATTATTTGTGTATGATTTAAATTATTTTCAAGCATTTAACCCATAATTAGTGATTTTTATGAATTATTGGTATTTGAATTATTTTATCGCGTAGACGGGACCGTGGACGGACGAGATGACAACTTTCTATCCAATTTATTTCATGAACCTTTTTAAGAGCCCAAAAAAAATATTATTTTGAGTTTTATTTCCTCAAAATTATCAATATTTAATTTTTATAATTCTAGGAGTCCATTTTTATCCAAATTGAGCCAAAATATTGACTTTTAATTACTTTTAAAATTTCCTTAAATTATAATTTCGAGATTTTAATTTTGTCATCAGATTTCATTTATTATTTAGAGTTTTAAGTTATATATTTCATATTCAAAAAATTCCTTATTAATATTTTAATTATTCGAAAATCTATTTTAATTAAAAACACCCTAATTCTACCCCAAACCCTCACGCCTCTAAGCTCTCAGCCGACACCTCCCTTGTTCTTCATCATCTTCATCAGCCTCCCTCACGATTTGACAGAAAACCACAAGCCCTTAGCCGATCAAGCTCTATATTTGAAGGTTTTTGGTCCGTTCGTCATCCCGGAGCCCGTAAAACGCATCTATCTTCGTAGATTTAATTATCAAGGCATGTCGTCTTTCACTTTTCTTCACGATATCAGTATTATAGGTGTGTGTTGCGTGTGCATAGAAGATTTTTTTTTAAGAATTTTCAGAAAGGAGGATCGGATTTTGTGGTTGAAGCTTGTTTACATGTTTATTCATTCATCTCACGTTTTTTCTGGACATGGTTGGTTCTAGATGCTGGTTACGGTTGGTAAGGGGGCTAAGATGGGTCTAGGCTCGAGTGGCTCGAGCCAAACGAGCCCAGACTTGGAGTCAAGAGGCGATTGGCCAAGAGGGGACGCAGGTTAGGGCTTCGTGGAAGGGGGCTCGGGTTCGGCTCTGTGGGGTGCATGGGGCTGGGACAAGGACTAGGTTCAAACTGCACAAACGTGGGCTACGTCTGGGCGGCGGGGCTCCGGCCAGGGGCGGCCGGAGCAGGGCGGCAGCAGCCCTAGATGGGCTGCTGCTCGCGGCCGAGAGCTGCAGGGAAGAAGGGAATCGGGTTTAGGGTTTCTAGGTGGGTCCGGGTCGGGTTGGTGGTCCGGGTCAAGTCAGTGGGTCCGGGGTTATGTTAGTTGGGTCCGGGTCCGGGTCAAGTTAGTCGGGCTCGGGTATTTTTATTTTTAAGTTTTAAGTTTAATTAAGTGTTTAATGGGTCTAATTAAATCTCAAAATTTATTTGGGCTCCATTTAATTATTTTGGGTTAAATTTAATTATTTTTGGGCTTAATTAAATTAATTAAGTGAGTCCACTAATTTTTATGGGCCTTGGGGGCCCATGGAAGTTATTGGGCTAGTCTTTGGGCTTTTGGGCTCATTGGGCTAGAATAGGTTGTTATTGGGCCATGAATGTTCTAATGGGCTTTAATTAATTAATTGGGCTTAGAAATGTAATGTTGGGCTTAAGTATGTTAATGGGCCAGTCTCAGTGTTATTGGGCCAGATTTAAGTAATGGGCTTGAGAGTTTAGGGCCAGCAGTTTAGTTCAACCCATGGAAAATTGCATGTGTCCTGAATATATATTTAATTATTTTTATGCATGGAAGTTATTTTTATATTTATATGTTAGTATGAAATTAAATTAAATATATATGAAGAACACACATTTTATTTAAGTACATGCATTCATGAAATAATTTTTATGCATGATTTAATGTTTAAGATTGAGCAAAAGGAAATATTTTATGTTGGAAGTTGAAGTAGTGTGACAATTTAAGGGGGACTCGTCCCCATATGTGAACTATTGAACTGCCAATTTAAGAGGTGATTCATCACCGCCACGTACGTTGGTTTCCACGCTGATCAGTATTTGATGTATAATTTAAGGTTACACTATGGATACAACCAAGCGATGTTAGAAAATACTTTGCTCAACAATGTTTATGTATTATGTATGATTACGATATATAAGTTAATTTAAGTTATGTTATGTCATGATATTATTTTAAGCATGCTCATTCATGTATATGTTATGTATTAGTATTAAAGTGATTTAAATTATTTTAAACCCTTATTATGTTAGCATGTTGGGCCTCTAGGCTCACTACACTGGTATGGTGCAGGTGAGTACGTAGAGGACGTAGTACCCACCGGAGGCGAGGACCTATGAGCGGACATGCAGTGATCCCCCGCAGCCGTCGTCTGAGTTTTTATGATTATGTCTTTATGAAATATTAAACATGTTGTTCTTTTTATTTGTTTTCAGTGGTTGGTACTAATACTTCTTTTTATTTAAATATTTACAGTGCATGCAAACTTTTATTTAATTGTTTAGGACAACATTTTTATTTAATGCATGACTCAGACATTTAATTTATTAAATGTTGCATTTTATTTAAGATAATTATATTTTTAAATCTATTTTTTTTCTGTGCATATATGTATAGGCATGTGTGTACATATATTTAAAAAAAAAAAATTCCGCATTTATTAGTACTAGATGTTTCAAACACAGTAGGTTTTGATGTCTCACCAACTTAAAACTTACTGTTTTCCAAACCTAATCCTGCCTTACCATCTCTACCGATCATGAGTAATGAATCAAGCTTGTTTTTTCTTGATTTGAATCTTGCCAATGTTGTCTTGGCTTTCTCGAGCTCTTTTTTTACCTTGGACAATTCCAGATCCTTCTTACTTAAAATCACCTCAAGTATATATACTGCAACCTTCAATTCATTTTCTCCTTTGAAAGAGTGGTATTCATCTTGTTTCTTTCGATCCAGTCAGCATACAACTCTTCATACATCTTTTTCACATATTCCAGAGTCATTCCATCATCATCTGCATCTGGATTACTCAAGTCATCAATAGCTGAAGTATTTAAACAAACTGACCTTTGGGAGATGTTGCATCTAGGTGTTCCAACACCTACTACACACCTAATGGATTGATTTGCAGCAGATTATTTCTTTCGATCAATGCAGTGATATGTGATAATTTATTATGGTTATTTGGGTTAAATTGATATGATTAGGAGAATTTGCATTGCTTTAATTCATTTTATAGTTCCTAATTATTGTTTTCGGTTGGATTTAGGAGAAGAAGGAGAATGAGCAAAAGGTAGATGCATTTGAGAGGAAAAGATGGAAAAGATATTGCACAAGAATGAATTACGGATCAGCAATGATAAAAAAAATTTATTTTAGAAAGATACAAATCCGATCTTCACCATTCAGAATGAATTTCAATATGTTTTAAAGTTGTTGTCCAAATTTCAGTTTGATCCAATGGCTAGATCTTGAGATATATATTTTTCAAAAACGTTGCTCGCTGGAAAAAATCTTGCTCGCTCGATGATCGAGTGAGACCTGTGCTGCGGGAAAAAATTGGGACAAAAAGTTTCTTACTTGATCGGTAAATTTTGACCGATCGAGCGAGACGAAAAGTTGGGAAATTATATTTTAATTAGGAAACTTTCTTGGGAAGGACTCTATACTTTAAATATCATCTAGAACTAAAAAATTATCAGATTTGGACGGCATAAAGCAGGAGAACTCTCTTGGAGGCTAGGTTTCTTCTATCTTTTCTTAGATTTAATTTTTTTTCATGAAATTTTCTGTAGAATTCATGAATATTGTTGGCTATGTTTTAGAACTTGGTTGAGGAAGACGAACCCTTGAATTTATTTAATTGAGAGATTTTGATTTTCATTGTTTGATTTTATTTGACTATTGAGAGTTTCTTGGAATCGATTGTTATGCTTGTGTATGAGATTTTCGGTTTGGCCATCTTAGGATTTCATTATACAATCTACTGCTACATTAGAATTCAAATCCGTAATTGTTTGAATCAACTAATTTGCGAAGCAACTACAATTAATAATCGTCCGCTTGTGAGTTTATTAAATTGTAGGAACATCAATTGACTAGATTAAATACAATCGCTTGTGCTTGTGTTGTTTAGCTTCATTAATCTCACTAGTTTAAATGCTACCTTAGATTTAAATCATGATCGCTTGTATCTGGGTTTATTTATTGGAAAGGGTTAATTTAGAATGCTTGTGTCTAATTAACTAAAATTAAGGTGAGATAGAAATTAAATTTCCAATTATGAATATTCAAAAGGAATTAATTATTTTTAGATAATCGATGATCGAATGAATAATTTCAAGGGTGTAGTCAACCGATACCAAGACTTGTTTCTCATTGATTTCTTCAGTATAATTTTAATATTGCATGTTAGTGATAAACTTGAATTTTAATTTGCTTAAATTTTCAGTAGTTAATCTAAAAATCAAAACCCCCTTTCTTTTATTGTAGAACACATTAAATTTCCATTTCTTCGTGGGAACGATCCATGCTCTCACTACTGCCTATCTTATTTATCTGAGTTGAGTCGGCTAATTCGGGCGTGACACAATTAAGCGTTACCATGCAGACAGAGATGTGTGACCCTCTTCCTCACTTTGTTTTTCATCTTCTTTAGATTCTTCATCACTCAAAGATGCATTCATCCCTTTCTGAAGCTTATTTGCACATTCATTAGAATAATGACTATAGCCTTGGCATTCACGACAGTGCACAATGTCAATCTTCTTAGTAGTGTGCTGTCTAATTCCTTCAAGCATGTGTCGAGGTTTTCCATGAGAAGGGTAATTCTGTGGTGATTGTTCGGGCCCGCTAATTCTCAGAGGTTTTTCAGAAGTGGGAAACATTGGAGCTTTGAGTTTTTGTCCAACTCTTTTTGTCTCCCTCATCTTTTTCAATTATTCACCAAATTCTTTGTAATGAATGAGATTGAGTCATCTCCCAAATCAGATTCATTGATATCCTGCAACAAATTAACAAAATCCTTGTAAGAATCATTTACGATTTGAAGGGCAATATTCTTACCTTTATCTTTCTTCTGAACACTCGTATTCAAATCATATATTCTCAAAGAACTCATCAGCTCGCTCAATTTGTAGTGACCCATCCCGGAATCACTAATTAACCAAAGCTTTATGCATGCAATTAAAACTTAATTAACAATAATCATAGAAAACTGTGGAAACTTAAATCAAATACTAACCCGACAGAATAAAATTGGTAATAACTGCAACCCAAATAATAATATACAACCCAATTGAAATCCAAACACAAATGGGTCAAGTCTAACTAATACTGCTAGCACCAACTGAGTTTACAACTACACATTGGCCCCCAATCTTGGGAAACCTGCAACTGCCCCATCGAATGGGGTGTACAATACAAATATACAGACGTGAGCAAACAATGCTCAACACGAAGGTACGAGTATACACATGCTATGAATGCAAATGCAAGTGAAGGGTATCGGAACCTATCATCGATATAACACTGCTCAGAAACTGGCGCCATGGTATGTAGTACTCTGGGCCATCGCATCAAGAGGCAGTCCCATACCATAAACCGTGGATATATCCGGAACAAAAACTATGGTATCCATACACAAAACATAATGGGGTTGAGCGACCCCTCTACTGGTAGCATCAATAAAATACAGGCTCAACGTGCCAATGCAAGCAGCATAATATCCGTGACTAATAATACACATATAATCAATGCCACATAAAACGTGAAAACATAGAACACGCATACTCAACCAGGGTATCTCAGATAGTACGTCCATACCTCAACTCATGCAACACAAGCAACCTAGCCAACCGCCTATTCAAGTCTAGGTCTATAAGAATATAATCATCATATCACTTATAGCTTACTAAAAGCCTTAACTAGACTAATAGCTACTCACAAAAGCTCATCCGAGTCTAGTATTATACTTGTGTCCGTCGTTATCCCACTGATGGCGATAGCTTCACAACTTGGGCACAACTCCGCTACAACTCCAACAACGTTCTTTTGCCTACTGGCCCTCGAGAAGAACACCGAAAAGCCCTGAAAGCAAACAATAAAGGAGAGGAAAGAAGTTTGTAATCTGAACAAATGAATCTCTTGGACCTCCTATGTATAAACATAGATCGGATGGTCCAATAGCTGTGATCGAATTGTCCTATCTCCTCCAATTAACCCCCTCCGAACATGTGTCCTCTAATCCAATAGTTTTCTATCGACAGAGTTCGGATCATCTGATCCCTACCTTCAGATCGTTCGATCTCCTAGTGTTGTCACATCAAATCCTTATCTCTTATAGGAATGAGATTGGATCGTCTGATCCTTACCTCGAATCATCCGATCACCTCGGAGCTTCCGATCTACATTCTTGCCTCCGAAGGGTTCGGATGGTCCGATCGTTAGGCTTTCTTGGTTCAGATCGTCCAAACTCTCAAGCACTTGGAACTTCTCTTGGACCATTTAGAATCTCCTTAATACGATTTTCCACTCCTTTAACTCATCGAGAACTCCTTCATCATGTTTAGGAAATGGATTAGTTTAAATAGTAGTCGAGCTACTACATTCTCCCCACCTTTAGAACACTACTCAGGCAATGGCTCCATGGTATGTAGTATGCTGGGACGTCGCATCAGAAGGCACTCACATACCATAAACCATGGACATATCCGGATCCAAAATTATGGTATCCATCCACAAAACATAATAGGGATGGACAACCCTTCTACTAGTAGCATCAATGAAATACAGACTCAACGTGCTAGTGCATGCAACATAATATTTGTGACATAATAATACACATAATCAATGCCACATAAAACATGAAAACATAGAACATGCATACTCAACAAGGGTATCTCGAATAGTATGTTCGTACCTCAAATCATGCAACTCAAGCAACCTAGCCACCCACGTATTCAAGTCCAGGACTATAAGCATATAATCACCATATCACTTATAGCTTACTATATTCCTTAACTAGACTAATAGCTACTCACAAACTATAATCCGAGTCTAGTGGTATACATGCGTCCGTTGTTATCCCACTGATGGTGATAGCCCCACAACTTAGACACAGCTCCGCTACAACTCCGGAAGCTTTCTGTTGCCTACTGACCCTAGAGAAGAATGCCTAAAAGGCCCTAAAAGCTAACTATAAGGGATAGGAAAGAAGTTTGGAATGTGCACAAATGAGGCTCTCAGACCTCCAATTGCACATAGATTGGATGGTCCGATACCTGAGATCGGATCGTCCTATCTCCTACAATCAACCCTCTCTGAACACGTTTCCTCTTATCTAATAGCTGGCTACCGATAGAGTTCGGATCTTCCAATCCCTACCTTCGGATTGTCCGATCTCCTAGTGTTGTCACATCAAATCCTTATCACTTATCGGAATGAGATCGGATCGTCCGATCCTAACCTTCGGATCGTCCAATCTCCTTGGAGCTTTCGATCTTCATTCTTGCTTCCTAAGGGTTTGGATGGTCCGATTGTTAGGCTTGCTTGGTTCAGATCGTCCGAACTCTCAACTACTTGGAACTTTCCCCGGACCATTTCGAACATCCTGAATCCGATTTTCCACTCTTTTAACACATTTAGAACTCCTTGATCATGTTTAGGAAATGGATTAGTTTAATTAGTAGTCGAGCTACTACACAGTGAGAGTGCGGAGGTGTTTTTCAATTATTCAATCACACAAATTTCATGTTGAAACTTTCTGAGATTGAACGAAGTACTTTATTCACCAGTCTTTAATTTGAGATCACCTCTCCAAGATTGAATGATTCATTTGCAATATCCCTCATCTTTAGATCATATTCATTTATGGTCTCATTATCTTCCATCCTTAGATTCTCGAACTTGGAGGCCAACATCCTCAACATTGTCTTCCGAACACTGTCTTTCACATTGTGTTTGTAGAAGATCCCAAGCCTGCTTAGAACAAAAATAGTTAGTAATTAAGCCAAACATATTAACATCAACAAAAGAAAATATAGCAATTAAATCTTTAGAATTATAATTTGATCTTTGTATTTCATCGATTGTCCACTCAAACTCCGGTTTGATCCTTTATCACCATCTTCATCCTTTCCTCTGGGTGGAGACCAGCCATATATAACACTCTGCCATGCTCTAACATCTATGTATTTAATGTATATTCTCATATTTACTTTCCAAACTCCATAGATGGTTCCATCTAAAATCGGTGGTCTGAGTGTAGCACTCGTATATGGGGTGTCCATCTCGAATTACCCCTAAAAAAGAAGGCAAAAACACTTATTCAACCAGAACCTCTCTTAGTGTCATCAAGAGTGGGCTCTGATATCACTTGTTAGGTGGTTTCGTCCCTTGACACGAATATACAAAGCACAAAAATCATATCTATAATAGATGTTGTCTCTAGATGTTGTCAAAATCCGACACAACGTGCAACGGAAATATTTAAAGCGTGAATAAAAACAAAAACGAATAATTAAACACTTAGGAATGATTATGAAAAAGTACTAAGTACTTTCGCGGTGCCTCAGGGCAAAAATCTTCTCTAGAAAAACTGTAAATTGTTTTACAAAAACCCAATACTAGTGAATGATATTGAGAATTAGTTTTCTCTAAAAACAATTGAGAAAACAAAAACACATAAATAAAAACATAAAAATAAGAACTCCCTAAAAATAAACAAAAGACAGAATCGTAAAACCAAAAGAAGTTGACCCTAGTTGCCAATAGTCGAGAGACACAACAAGTGCTCTCAACACTCCAAGGCAACGAGGGAAGCCAGCAACTACGGCTATAGAACAACTTCTATTTCTTCAATGCTTCAGAGATCTCATTGATACTTCCTTTTACGTCTCTGAATTCTATTTCTCTCGTTCTATATATTTCTCAATATGCAATTCTTCATCGCCTCTTCTCTTTTTAAGCGTGATAATCATATCTCCAACTATCTTGATCTTGTTTTCATTTCAAATGTTAAAAAACAAATCCCTACAAAGATAAACGAATATAATTAAATTAGGAGATAGATAAATAACTAATCCAATCTCACGTAAATTAAGCATCAAGAATTTTACATTTTTTTGACTCAAGTTAAGATCTTTCCTAGTTTAAAATATATCCATCATTCAGATGAGAAACTTGACTATCAATAAAATAAAGGCAAAACACTTAAAGATAATCTTTCCAAACATGGAAAGATATTAAGGAATAATTATTCCTTTCAATTTTGAATGAGATGAAGTTGTTCATTAATATTTCATATCAATCATATATGTAGAAAATTATATATTAATTAATATGATCTAAAATCATTATTGGTAGAGTAATGATATAAATTTAGTAGTGATACATTTTTATTTAAATTTTGTTAATACTGCATAATTTATTGAATATGCTTATATATACTATTATTTTTTTAAGTTGACCATTTTTAGAAGAAATTAAATTCTATAATTTATATTGTATATTTCAGTCATTGTTAAAAGATATAAAAAAACAATCATGAAACATTAAATTAGTATGACTTCAATATGTGTATATGTACAAATGGTGACACTTCTTCAAAAAAAAAATTGAAGATTACGGAGGTTATTTAAGTAAATTGTGTAATTTTGGAGGAAAAACTTAATTTTTTATTTGACAGAAAAGATGCACATGTCAAATTATAAAGTATGAGGGTTAGGAAGGTTTGTTCCAAATTAATTAAATACAGGTGAAGTGAGTGCAAAAATCAATATGTGTGTGTGTGTATGTGTGTGTGTGTGTGTATGTTGAGAGCTGAACATCAAAATACAAAACCAACACAAGAAAAAGAAGTAAAGAATGTGCCGAATGTAAAGAACACAATGATACATAGTTTAGTTGGTTCGGATTTGACAATCCTACGTCCAAGGTTCTGAGAAGCACCCAATTGAATCCACTATAAAGACATATTACGACGAGTTCCAACTCTCACCTAGATACAATACATCATATACAATCTCTATAAGAGAATTCCCAGTAGATACCCACACTCTCACTTACAAAATCAATCAATGAGAAGAAGGAAGATTACAATTCAGAATTCTACTATTCAAGAAAAAATATCACACCGATGCTCTATTTCTAAGAGTTCTTCCAAAACAGTTGAGATGAACTTTGTGTATTTTGTTTGATCAACTAATTTTTTTTAATCCATTGGTTACGAGATTGAGGGATGACAACGTTTGATCGTTGACTAACGGCTAGACTCAATATAAACCATCCAATTCAACATATGGATTCAAACTTGGTCTTCACAATATGCAAAACATCTATGGAGAAAAATATAAGGACTTTAAAATCAATTTTCTTGACAGCTTTACAGATCTAGAAAATTTCAAATATTAACAAATCAACCCCTCAACCCAACCTCTTCTCGGTGCAACTTCTAGCTCGTAAATTTGCTTTTCGTAGCACGTAGTGCATGTTTCACAACTCAAATATGTTGAAATTTATTGATGACGCGCAATGCACGCCGTGGAAAACATCAATAGGTTGCAATACACGTTGTGAAAAGTAAATCAACAACGCATAATGCATGCCGTGGAAAGGGGTATCTACAGCTCGCAATGCACGCAACGAAAAGTAAATAACAGTGCAAAATTCCCACCACGGAAAAGGGACTGAAAAGCACCGAAAACATTATTGACGACACATTTGTACATGTTGCAAAAAACTATGGACAGCGTACGTTCGCACGTCGTGAAAGAAATTATTGGCAGCAAACAAAAAATTTCCATTTAATTTCTGAAAAAAGAAAAACCACATCTTTACAAAAACCTAAGCAAAAATTCAAGTCTAATCCACTCGTAGAGTTAATACACTTTCTCATCATACAAATACAGAATAAGGTCTCAACACTCGAAAGAAGATAAAAAAATATCTAAAAATAACTAGCTACACATAACAACACAGATCAATAGTATCTATATCAATCACTCAATACTATAAATTTAGATACCCATGCGACTGTGCTTCCTAATGCATCATCAAAAACTCACATTTCAGCATTTGGTTGAATCAAGTCCACATTCTCCACCAAAATATTATCAACCCAAACATTTCAACAAGATCCACCAAGAACAGCGTGATGCACTTTTGCGTTCTGATCTGTGGATGCAATACAACCTTCTACAACAACTAATCCAACAACACACCAATGTAGCAACTTACATTTAGTATTAGAACGGATATCTCCATGACTTGCATCCTTCAGATTTGACTGTAAATAAATAATACAAAGTTAATAATTCTACCACGTATATTCTTGTAAAAATTTTGTGGTTTAGAACACATAATTTGAGGATAAATACCTGCACGGTAGCTAGATGTCTTTAACATTACCACAATCACCTTTTTTTTTGTACCAATGTTGATATCACTATGACTACCAACTCTATTTATAACACCGCTATCAATGCCACCAATGGCAACCTAATTTTATAAAAAAACAAAAGAAAGAAAGAAAAATCGTGTCAAAAAATGCCATCATGATATTCCAAGAATTTAAGGTTACATACCAAAGTGATTTCAAATATGTTGTCTAATTAATAACCGGTTAGTGCTAATTTTGTTGACTCGTTTTTTTCTAAAAACATGGACCTCATTTCTTGCATTTTTTGTAAAAACAAGGACTTCATTTCTTTCATATCTCGTTGAAGCTATTTAAAAGTTCCATTTTGTTCAAACCAGAAAATAATTTATAGTTCTTAAATAAAAAACGATCATTTACATTTCCAAAAAATGGGGGCTCTTCCAACCAAAAATCAACATATATAATTCAAGATCCAAATCCAAGTTCTGAAAAAATAGAAAATTTACCATTGCATACATGAACAGTTCGAACCAGAAATTAGCAGCAAAGATCCAAGTTTCATGTCCTAACCAGAAAATTAAAACTAATAGAACATTTACAGTTCCAAAAATAAAGGGTTCAAACCAAAAATCAGCATCTATGATCCAATATCCAATATTCAAGTTCTAACCAAAAAATTAAAACAAAATAGAAAATTTACAGTTAAATACATGAACAATTCAAACCAGAAATTAGCGGTAGAGATCCAAGTTTCAGGTTATAATCAGAAAATTAAAACTAAAAAATAACATTTAAAATTCCAAAACTAAATGGTTCAAACCAGAAATCAGCATCTATGATCCAAGTCCCAAGATTCAAGTCTAACAAAAAAGATAAATTATATTTCCAATAATGAAGAGTTCAAATTACAAAGTAACATTAAATATTCAAGATTCACATTCTAACCAGAAAAATAAAACCAGAAAAAAAAACTTACTTGAAAGGTAGGTGATATTGTCATCTTTACAAATAGTTCCCATTGATTTTGGTCATTAAATTCGAGTTTAAGAAGTTTGAGATCTAGTTTCAAAAAAAAAAAAAAGTTTTAGATCTCGTGAAGCCACTCGACTTGAATTAACTTCGCATACAAGTATTTGAAGTTTGGATTTTCTATCGCGCCACAATTTGGCTCACTTTTGAAAGACTGATTTATTTTCCTAATCCTCAACTTTATAATTCATCTATACATTAAAACATATGAAAAAATAGACACCTTTTGTTTTAGCATTGGAAAAGAAATATTGTGGCTAAAGATATTACTTGGAGACAGCTCCAACCGGTTGTTCGAACTCATTATGTTCCAGCTCTTTGCTCTTTTGTTGGCCACTAACCATTTTCAACTTTGACGCACCTGTCCCTTTTTCTTCTTAGTTTTGTCTTCATCAACATGTTCTTTACCATGCAAATATATTGATTAATTAAGTGAATTACTAGAGTCCATTATCGACAACCTCTTGGCTATATTTTTCTGTAAAATAAAAAAAGAGATATTTTTTTGTAAAGTTTACTTTATTAAAATAAAGTAAGATATAAAATATAATACAATATCACCTGACTTTCATCCACATATGTGTTGCTGCGTTTTTTGCCCATTTTGTTCATCTTCTGAATGCTATCTAATGATCTGATGAAACATGTAATTTGAGTGATGCGTCACTACTGAACTAATGAAACATGTAATCTGAAATGATGCATAAAATTAAAAATTTAAATAATTCGATCACCTAGAAAGTTCTTGATTATTCTTTCCCGACATTGTGCCGAATTTCATTCCCAATAATAGCATACAAATTCTAGAAGATGAAAAGATTGAGAAAACTATTGAAGGTAAAAATTTTATAGAGAAAATGTTACAGCTATTGAAATGGAAAGAGGTAGAAAAGGACAAAATATATACCAAAATATTTCTTCAAGTATTTATTGGGGCTATTGTTCCTTCATCAAGATACTCTGCAATCACAAATTAATAGTAAGACATTATTTAGGTAGTGACTTAAAGCGATATTTATTCATGAATCATAGAAATAGACAATTCGTTATTGTGATTTAGTTTATTTAATTTATAACTAAATTTTTGTGTATTACTCATCATTAGAATATATTGTTAAATTACGTCCAAAAAAAAAAGATATTGTATAACCTATGTTTTCAGGTATTTGCATATAATTAATTCGTAAGGGAAAGTTCTTTTTTCTAACAATGAAAACATAAACACTTATACTGATTTCTCATAATATCAAAACATAGTTTACAAGTTTAGCAAATGAAAATTTAATAAACGCAATCGTATGCATATCTTATTAAAATCAAAATTTTAAGTCTTTTTCCTCTTCAGGCATCACTTCAGAATATTGTTTGGTTACTTGTATTTTCGTTGCCTTTCGTATAGTGATATCAGAGTTATATTGGAAATTAGTTTAACATTCAAGCATTATAACTATAGTATTTCTTTTCAGGTTATAAATATTTTGTTAAAATAAATTGGATTTGATATTGAATTTATTTTTCCTAGCCTCGTACGTAGATGAGTATTTCTAGATAATGAAGACTTTTAAGCATTTTATTTGAGAAACTTCATTACTAGAATATTAGTATCTCTCAAATGGGAAAAAAATTAGGTGGCTTGAGATATGATTAAGTTTAGGTTTTGAAATTTAGGAAATAAAAATTTGACAGGTAGCGGCTGACGCTCAATTACATTTAAAATTCTACCAAACCATTATCTATCTCACACGATTACTCATGCATCATGCTAAAATTTAACCCTCTAGCATCCAGCAGCTTTTGAGTTCAACAATACAATCCGATTAGCATTAGACACCATAACAAGTAAGGTTTTTAATCAGTGATACGTTACTTATTTTGCAAACCAGCACTTAAAAAACTTTCAGCCCCCTTGAGAAGAAACAAAAATTAAATAAATTTTAGAACAATATAGCATTTGAAGATTTATCGAACATATCACAAAAACTAAAAGATAAACATAAATTGCATGTACCCTATAATATGACAGTGAAATTTCTACAAACTGTTGGTTTGCGCCGACAATATATACACAGTCATATCCCTTTAAAAAAAGACCCCCCCGCCTGTTTTGGTATGAGGTTTGGCGGATCCCTACTTGTTTATTAGAAAGAAAAATATATACAAGAGAGGGGACTAGGCCAAAACCTCTCTAAAAACCATTACAAATCAAGATAGCTTCGAACTAGTTCTAATATAAGGAAAACCAGTCCTATCTAATCTACAAATGCTTCCTAATCTACCATGAATCTGCTCCGGAAGTAGTATGGCCGAACCCATAAGTACTCCCATGTTAGCTAGCTCATCAGCTGCAGCATTAGCTTTACTGCAAACATGAGACTTGATCACTTGAAAGTGAGAGAATCTGCCCCAGTGTGATGGTGAGACTCCAGCAAGTAGTATCCACATTAATAATATTAAGGGAAATCATAGAATCAACTTTTAGCCATAGAGGAATGTAATTATTCTCCCTGCAAATAATGAGCCCTTGAAGAATAGCTAGCATCTATGCTTTGATATTAGAACCTGCCTCAATCCTCTCGTGGAATGCCCGAACAAAAAACCCCAGATGGTCTCTGATATTACCTCTTATAGACGAAACTCCACCTTCTTTGGAGCTACCATCGGTATTAAGTTTGAAATTACCCAACGGCGGATGTAAACATTTCACCACTTTAATAATTGACCTCCTAACACGAGAATACTTATCCCCAACAGACCAGCCAAGTTCTCCTGATATTTCCAATGCTGATTTCTGATAACTCCTGCTTTCGAAAGTAACACAATATGCTCATTTAAGCTCCGGATAATGCGAGCCGCAGAGACCGTCATGCCTTTGTGTCTAAATTTATTTCCGGTCTTCTAGAAGAACCATATTATGAGGAAAGGCATCATTTCCCGGACATGCCTTTCTTTCTCCAATCATCCTTAATCCTCCAATTAAGAAAGGAAAGTGGAACTTGAACTCCAAAGATATTGGAATAATAAGCCCAAACCTCTATCATCACTGGAGCCAAGATGCATAGATGATCGAATGTTTCTTGGATTCTGAAACAGTTTCATAATGATGCCAATGCAATACCCCTTGACCGTAAAATATAATCCACTAGCAATCGACGGTAAAACCAACACCAACAAAAGAAAGATATTGAAGCTCTAAGAATCTTCGACCAAGCTCCTACAAACCATTGAGTATTAGGTTTCTTCAAACGAACCAATTCCCAAGAAGATTTCAATGAGAACAAACCATTAGAATAGTGTTACTAGTAGCCCGATCTTGTGCCAAAGGGTTAATACCAACGCTCATAATTTTGTCCAAAATATCCGGAGGTACTGTTGCGTAATAATATTCAAAACATGAAAATCCAATCAAAATCCATCAATCTCTAGAAACAACCAATAATTTTATAATGAAATAAATAAACACATAGACATATTCAAAAATCTCATCATAAATCAAGGCAGATAATAAAAATCACAGATTAGATATGATTCTCTGTCCCAAGATAAATTTTCTCTTTCTTGTGATTCGATTATCCCTTGTCGTTCGCTCTCACGTCTCAAATTCGTGTCCCAAGCCTACTTGAATGTGTAGTTGTGCGGTTTTGTTGTTTGGGTGCCGCTTCTTCTCCTCTCAATTCTTTCCAAAGTGTGCGTCTTTTGAGCGGCTTCTCTTGTGCGGCTCCTCCCTCTAATTGTGCCTAATATCTCCTTTTATATGCCCCTAAAATCGTCCAAAAAAAAAAGCCCAAAGAAAACTCAAAGTTTCCTTCCAAAAAAATCACTAAATCTGACTTCGCGACGGCGCGCCCGCGCCTATATCCTGCGCACCCGTGCATAGCTCTCGGGTATGAAATTCTGCAACGCACGACAATTTTCAAAAAATTATATCTCACAATCTAACGGTCGGATTGAGATGAAATTTTTACAGTACTTTCAAAACATCCCAAGAGTTATTCTGAACTGTAGAGATCGGATTTTAATGAATCAATAATTTCCAGTAATTTTCTGAAGTTGCTGCTCCGAATTCATCCTTCCGCTTTTTCTTGGTACTTTTGCGCCAATCCTTGCAACTCACAAAAACAAGAACTAATACACATAATATCCACTAAATACATCACAAAATTCAAGTCAAGTCATATATAAATTAAATATATAGATTGAACTTATCAGGTACCGCTGACATAGACGATCACCATTCCATCTACCATCAATGATGAACAACTCACCGTCGTATTTGTCAAACTAGTGGGATCGACCAAGGAAGATATCGGGCCTTCAGGGAACCAAGGATCAAACCAAAAGCTCATGTCTCCAAACCCAATCCTCCAACCAATACCTGTTTCTGCTAAAGCTCGAATCTTAAGAATTCTTCTCCATGTGGGTGACACAGCCTACTTTAACTGAATCACCGTAGGTAAATCTTTCTGATAGTATCTAGCATGAAGGTATCAACTGTAGATAGAATTTTTCATCCTAAAGCAATACCACAATTTGATAGAGAAGGCAGTGACCGAATATTTAAGTCTCCTGATACCAAGGTTCCCTTCTGTCACAGGCAAGCATACTCTATCATAAGCTATCCAATGAGTTTTCAGATCTCCTGGTTTCGATTACCATAAGAACTTGGCACATAGTATTTCGAGCCGATGAATGACCGTTCTCGGTGGCTGTAACACATGAAATAGATAAATAGACAAGAAACAAAGAACACTCTTGATCAATAATAATCTGCTCCCAAACGACAGAGACCCGATGTTCCAACCCTGTAATTTAATGTTGGCACTGGAAATTACAATCTAAAAATAGGAACTTTTCCGCGTTCGATGAACAGTTGATGTCCTAAATATCGGATAGGTCTGAAATCTGTCCAATCTTGAGAAATTTACACCTTGGGAATGAGGATGATTTTTGTGGCATTTACAGCCCTAGGCAAGGAAGCACCCATCATAAATTCTCGAATAGCGGCTAACAGAACATATTTAATAGTATCCAAACAATTTTTAAATAAACCTATAGAATACCCATCAGGGTCAGCCGCACTGTCTGCATGCAAAGTCTGTAAGTAGTAAAAAACCTCTTTCTCAGTGATCTTCTCAAACAGAAAATCATTATCTTCCTCCGTCACCAAAGCCGGGATATGCCGTATGTCGGCTTTGTTCAAAGTCGTGGGATCACCAGTAAGGAGATTTTCGAAAAAAGTGGCGCCTGACTCTTGAATATCATAAGGATTCTCTAAAGCTATTCCGTCCTCTCATATATGATATATCTTATTGGTCGATCTCCTCCTATTCACCGTATTATGGAATAATTTAGTATTCCGTTCTCCTTCTGCCGCCCATTTACAAGCTGCTTTTTGTTTTCAAAAAACCTCCTCCATCGATAAACCCAAGGACAAATTTGCCTGAGCTAATGACAAATCCACTCTGTTAGAATCTGAAGGCACCTTATCAAACAACTCTTCGGCATCAGCAGCCAAAGTATCCAGCGCATGAACTTTATCCAACACATTACCAAAAACATCTCTATTCCACCAATTCAAATGATGTTTCAGGTGTTTCAACTTGATAACCATACGGGACAAACCACTCTGAAACAAGGCAGATGCCTATTCAATCTCACAGTCTGTAAAAATTCCGGGTGAAGAACCCATATATTCTGAAATCTGAACGAAGAAAAACGGTCTTAGGAAAGAAAGGAGCGGAAATATGCATCGGGCAATGATCTGAGTATCCTCTATGTAAATGTTCCACCTTGAAAGAATTGAAGAATTCTGACCACATTGAAGAAATCAGAACTCTGTCCAAACGTTTCCAAATCCTCTTATTAGTCCAAGTGAATTTAGAACCCCACATAACCTGCATCAATCAACCTAGCATCCACAATAAATTCACAAAAGTCATGCATATCTGGTTGTTTGCTAACTGACCCCAAGTAATGTTCCAACGGATCTACAATGATGTTGAAATCCCCGCCTACAATCCAAGGACATTTCTCCTCTATTTTACAGTCCAATAAACCCTCCCATATATACACAATCATATCCTTGGGTGTATAAGAATACGAAAAAGAAAAATCAGAGCCAGAGAATAAAATTTTTAAACCAAGAAACAAAAATTATCGTTCAATATCGCAAATTAAGTGTGAGTCAGTAAACACAAAAATCCATCAAAGTACCAACAAACTCCAACTTGAAGCTCAAAAAACCAACAAAAATAAAACAAATCGAAATCATCAAGATGCTTTTGGGATAGTTTGGATACAAAAGCTGAAAGCTTAAAAAAACACTTAAATAAATTAACCTTTTTAAGTGCTTTTATTTTTTTAAAAAAAGTAAAAATAATTTTGGTATTTGAATAAGTGTTGAAAAAGTGCTTTTATTTAAATTTTTAAATATAGTTAGAAGTAAAATTCCAAAAAGCTAAAAATTCTAGTTTTTGAAAAAACACTTTTTAAAGTGCAATTTTAAATGGCTTTTTTCACCAAACGCAATATTTTAAGAAAAATGCTTTTAAATTTTTTTTTTAAAAAAAGTGATTTTGGTCTCCAACTTCTCTAAACAAACAGGTGCAAGGATATTTATATTATTTTTATCAGAAAAATATTCACATCTCATAGAATCGAGATTGATCTGTAAGGAGAATTTTATATTCTGAATGATTGATTTACAAAGAGTCAAATATGCCTATTTATAGTAATGTAATGACTGTGATTTAATAAGCCTAACTAAGTGACACGTAAGCTAACATTTAATACTCGCCCTCAAGATGATGAATGAATATTATGCATTCTCATCTTGGACAAAAGACTAAGAAAACGAGAAGGCAGCAAAGGCTTAGTAAACAAATCTGCTAGTTGAAGCTCCGAAGAAACATGCATTAACTTCACGATTCCAGATTGGACCTTTTCTCGTACAATATGACAATCGATGTCAATATGCTTTGTTCTCTTGTGAAACACATGATTAGACGCTATATGTATGGCTGCTTGGTTGTCACAAAACAGAACAGCTGGTTCATCAAAAGTGATTCTAAGATCAACAAGAAGTGAACGAAGCCATAGTATTTCACACAGAGGATGCCATTGATCTATATTCTGCTTCAGATGATGATTTCGAAACAATTTTTTGTTTCTTGGCACGCCATGAGATCATAGACTCTCCAAGAAATACACAAAATCCAGTTACTGAGCATCGAGTATCTAAACACGCACCCCAATCCGCATATGAGAACAGCTGAAGTTTCATATTAGACTTCGATTTATATTGTAAACCTTAACCAATTGTTCCCTTTACATATTTGAGTATATCAAGGGTTGCCTCCATATGTGTTGTTCGGGGCTTAGAAACATATTGACTAATCTTATTTACAGCAAAAGCTAAGTCTGGCCGATTAATTTTAATATATAACAATCTTCCAATCAATCTTCGATATGATGTAGGATCATCAACTAAATCACCATCATCTTGCGTAATTTGATATTAACATCCATAGGAGTGCTTTGTGGTTTACATCCCAAGAGACTTACTTCTGTTAACAATTTTAGAGTATAATTTCTTTGACAGATTGAGATGCCAAGAGAAGATCGCGCCACCTCTATGCCCAAAAAATATTTTAAACTTCCCAAATCTTTAAAACGAAATCTGCCATTATGGAATTCTATCAACTCAGTGGCTTCTTGTTTACTGTTTGTAGCTATCACTATATCATCAACATACACTAGCAAGGCCAGAAAAACAGTACCACGAACTCTTGTGAATAAGAAGTTATCTACATGGGACTGAGAAAAACCAATATCTAACAATGTGGAAGAAAACTTTGCAAACCATTGTCGTGAAGCCTGTTTAAGACCATAAAGTGACTTATGAAGTTTTCAAACTGCATTTATAGGTAACATCTCTCCCCTCACGACAATAACCAGGAGGTAAAGTCATATAGACTTCTTCAAGCAAATCACAATGAATAAAAGCATTGTTAACGTCAAGTTGAGTAAGAAACCAACCACGAATAGAAGAAAGAGCAAGTAATGTCTTGACAGTAACCAATTTGGCAACGGGAGAAAAAGTTTCAAGATAATCGAAACCTTCTTGTTGAGTGTAGCCCTTGGCTACTAAACGAGCTTTGTGACGTTGCAAACGGCCATCAGCACCAAACTTTACTTTATAGACCCATCTACAACCAACTGCGCGCGGTCTTGTTAGCAGGTAAAGACACAATAGACCATGTGTCATTGAGCTCCAAAGCCTTAATCTCTTCAGCCATGGCCTGTCTCCATTCAGGCAGAGCAACAGCTTGAGAAAAATATGTCAGTCTCAAGAACAGAAGAAATGTTATTAACAAAAGCACAATAAGAAGGAGATAATTTGGAAGAACTAAGAACAGAATGCAAAGGATGAGCAGTGGAAGAATTGGAGAAAGACTGAACCATATAGCATTGATAATCAGTGAGATGAAAAGGCTTTTGTAATGAATGGCCAGAACAAGTGGTTTGTTGCTGGACAGGAATAAGTGAGGGAAGAGGCTCATGAGAAGGTAAAATAGTATCCTGGCATATGCCAGGAAGAACAGAGGAAGAAGAAGATTTCTTGAATGGAAAAACTTCTTCATGAAAAATGACATCCCGAGATATAAACACTTCATTTGTGTGGATGTTCAACAACTTATAGGCTTTATATCCTGGGGGATAACTAAGAAATATACATTTGACAGCTCGTGGGGAGAATTTATGTCGTGAGGACAAAAGAGTGGAAGCATAACAAAGACATCCAAATACCTTCAAGTGAGAATACATATGATGTTTGCCATACAATTTTTCAAAAGGAGTTTTATTGTCAAGGTGTTGAGAAGGAGTACGATTGATGAGATACACGGAAGTGTTCACACAATCACACCAATAGACAAGTGGAATATTGAACTGAAACAAGAGAGCCCTTGCCATATTATGTATATGCTGATGCTTTCTCTCAACAATAGAGTTTTGCTGAGGTCTCTCCACACAGGAATAATGATGAACAATACCCTCTTTGTTGAAGAGATCAACAAAACCAAGCTTAGGAGCATTATCACTCCGTACGGATTTAATACAAGCATTGAATTGAGTTTTGATCATGCGACTAAAAACTGGAAAAAATATTAGACGCATCAGATTTATTTTGCAACATATATACCCATGTGAACCTTGTATGATCATCAACAATAGTAAAAAAATATTGATAACCTTAACAAAAATTGGAGTAAAAGGGATCCATATATCAATATGTAAGAGATCAAAGGAATGCTCACAGATTTTATTGAGCAAAAGGAAATCTCCTTTGTTTAGACAAATGACATATCGAACAATGTTTTATTTCTGTAGCAGCTGGACTAAAGTGTAAGACATCACCTATGACATAGATTCTAGTGGAAGAAGGATGCCCCATACGGCAATGCCATAATTCTGTTTTAAGAACACTACAAACTAAGGAAGAAGGAGACATATCTGGTTTGAGTAGCACATATAGGTTTCCAACTCTTTTACCCGTCCCAATCATTTTGGTCTTGTTGATATCCTGGATATGACAAAAATCAGACACAAAAGACATGGATCACATGAGAACTCGAGTAAGAGAGCTGATTGATAGCAAATTTAATTGAAAATGAGGAACATATAGGACATCGTTGAGAATGAGATCTTTGGTAAGACAACCAGAACCCAAAAGTGTTACTGGAATACTTAGACCATTAGGAAATGTGACAGTAGAGTTAACTGCCCTGTAAGAACAAAATAAGGAGATAGAACAACATATATGATGAGTTGCTCTTGTATCCATCACCCAATCTTTTCTTGAAACGGAGAAAGAAGAAGAAGATGAGGAGTGTATACCAGCAAAACAGGACACAATATGCTCTTTTGTTATCATGTCGAATTGGAACCATTCCCAGCTTGAAGCTTAGTACTCAGAAACTCTATGAACTGCTGACATTGATTTTGAGTCAAAGTGTCTATCGAGGTATTTGAAGATAACTCTGCAGTCCCTGATATTTGATGAGCTTATGCCTCATTTGGAATAGAATTCTGATTGTATCTTGGATGTCCAGGCGGATATCCATGAAGCTTAAAACATTTATCAACAGTATGATTTGTGAAGTCACAATAAGAACACATCATCTTATCCAATTTTCCTCCATTTTCTCTCTCAAAGGGTCTCGTGTATGCAGCAGCAGCAACAGGAAATGATGAACTTTGCGGCTTTGTAGATGTAGCAGCAGCAATGGTAATTGGTAAACTTACAGAATTTATACCAGATGGAGAATCAACAGCTATTTTAGGAACACTAAAATGTTTAGATCTATGCCTCTCTTCTTGCACTACAAGTGAAAAAACCTTTGTAATTACTGGTAGAGGCTCTAACATCAATATCTGTGCTCGAACCTGTGCATAAGATTCATTTAACCCCATCAAAAAATGCATCACACATTCCTGATTTTGATAGGTCACTCATTCCTTTGTTGAATCGCAATTACAGACTGAATTTGGTTGATAGTCTCGCAACTCTTCCCAAAGCGTTCGCAACTTGGTATAATATGAAGTAACATCCATTTATCCTTGTTGTAGTTCACTAAGATGCTTTTTAATTTGATATACTCGCGGAGCATTGCTCTGATGAAATCGATCGCGCAGATCTGTCCAAATCTCACTAGCAGTTGTCATGTACATAAGACTATCAGCAATTTCTCGTGTTATAGAATTCAGAAGCCAAGATATCACCATGATGTTGCATCTAATCCAAGATCCATATAGCAAATCATCCGATCGAGGAAATTGAATTGTGAAATCAATAAAACGGAGCTTGTTTTTCGCTGTTAAAGCCACAATCATAGCTCAACTCCAAGTATTGTAGTTCGATGCTACAAGAAGATGAGATATGAGCTTTAAACCAGGATGATCTCCATTTTGGAGGAAATAAGGACTGCATGTATCTTCTGAAAATGTGCGAACAATCGGATTTGGATTTGGAGCTTGATTTCCTCCTCCTCCTCTCGCCATCGTGAGCCGATCAAAGTTGAAATTGGAGCAATCTTCAAACAATCAGAGTTGTGGATCTAGCCGCTCTGATACCATACCAGAAAAATATTCACATCTCATAGAATCGAGAATGATCTGTAAAGAGAATTTTATATTCTGAATGATTGATTTACAAAGAGTCAAATATGCATATTTATAGTAATGTAATGACTGTGATTTACTAAGCCTAACTAAGTGACACGTAAGCTAACATTTAATAATTTTTGAGTTAGTATTCACACTTTGTGGTTTTGAATCCCATGCTTCTTTGATAAGTTCGTATTTTGTTATGATATATTTGATTTAATCGATAGTAAGCTGGTAAATTTAAATGGTTAAATTGCCGTTTGTAGCTCAGAATCATTTTTTTCCATGTCGTATGGGTGTAATCGAGTAAGATGATCAGTGAAAATGATGGAACATTAAAAGAAAATTGTTTGTAGGTTTTAGTACATCACTCAGAATGTCACTCGGAAGAAAAATAAATTGGAAATACAAACCGAGAAAATAACAAGATGGAAAGAAGACTCAATTAAATATTGAGAGCAAAGTCAAGCCCATCTGGATTTATATTGGGCGACCGAGAAAAGAGATTCATATTTGGAGGAAGGGAACAAAACGTAGGCAATATATGAGTTAATATAAGGGGCAGCCTTCCTCATAATTGGAAAAAAAAATTAAGAAAAAAAAAAACTTTCAGCAGCCGCTAGAAAGCAAGCATGAAGAAGATTGAATGCGTTCAAATATTAGCTATATTTGAATGATTTTATGTATTATAATTGTGATCGAGAGATGAAATTATAGTACGATGTAATAGTTTATCCCGTGGATTTAGGTTGAGAACAAGATATAAAATTAAATACATGAGTGATATCTATAGATTATTTAATCGATGCTAGTGGTTCATGAATCTTGAATGCAATATTATTTGTTAAATAAGTAAAAAAGAATTACTTGTTGCAATTCAATATTAAGATTTATCTACCTCGGGAGAGTATATATTAAATAAATTAAGAGAACCCGTCATCTTAAGAATAGATGAAATTTCAATGAAATATAATATGAGAATTTTAGGGAATTGCAACGCTCAACCAAAATCTTGATAATTTTCTCCTATTGAATATTTTCTTTCTTGATTTAATTGTTTTTGGTTGGAATTTGAGTTTTTATCTTGTTTTATTTTATTTTAGTTTATTTAAATTGTTCTGATGTCTTTCATAGTTAAATATAGTTTAAATAATTTTATTTCGTATTAGTCTTGGAGGAAAGACAAACCGTTATTTTCTTATCTATATAAAAATTTAATATTGTACACTTACGGATTAATTCATGCTATTATAATAAATTGGTTCATTGATATTTATATTATTTTTGAGTTAGAGAAAATCACGATCATGTTTTTGGTGCCGTTGTCGAGGACTAATTTTGAAACGACTCAAAAACTACTACTGATTTTTTTTTAAATACTTTATTCTATTTTTTTACTTCAAAATAATAATAATAATAATAATAATAATAATAATAATAATAATACTATATATATATTCCCATACATATATATATATATATATATATATATATATATATATATATATATATATATACATATACTATATTTAAAATAATTTTTCATAAAATAATATACATAATAAAAATACATCACATGCACTTAAATAAAATCAAATTAAATTATATACTTAAACTTAAACTTAATAAAATACAATCATTCAAAACCCCTAACATAAATACGTAAAATCATATATCGTCAAACTTCCCATGCATGCGTAAATCTCAAGAAAACTTAAACATAAATTCGTAAGATCCAAAATCCAAGAATACTTAAAATATTCCATACTCATGCGAATCATGAAATTAAACATGCATAAATTCTAACATTTGCGAAAAATAAACTGTTTAACTCAAAAACTAAAACTGTTTAAAAATCTCATAATAACAATAACTCAAATTAAGCTATGGTCACGGGTACTAGCTGCTTCCATGGATTCTCATAGCCCTCGCCGCTAGTTGGGACCACATCACCATCGACTGACTCATGCTCACGTGAACAATTTAAATCTAATGAGCCTAGAGGCTCAACACGTTCTATATTTATATAACAACATGGACCCACATGCAAGTACACATCATATAAAATATCGTTAATATACTTATATGTGCATGATATAAAAAAACATATGCATATATACATGTACTGCTTAATCATAAACATGATACTTAATACATCTCATAATATGACATGTCTTAAATTCATAAAACTTCATAGGTTGTATCCATGTCGGTGGTCTCAAATCTATAACGATTGATCAATCATAAAACCAATATGCGTGGCGGTGAGATCCCCACCTCTATGATGTCACTTCACCAACACTCAATGTTGGATCCAAAAGGTCATATTATTCTTAAATAGGAATGTCACCGAGCCCAAGTATCTTGGCATCCAACCACATCACTTTTCACCTTCACTTCAACTTCCATAAAAACTTTAATTTTCTTAACATGCCCTTAAATTTCTCATTAACATTCTTTCATGATGCATGAACTTAAAAATTCTTCATAATTTATCATTATCCTTAATAAAATCTGCCAAAAATATATATTTAATTATTTTCTATAAAAATCATGCATATTTAAAAATAATATATATATATATATATATATTAATAGACTTTTATTTGTCATGCGCTCAATCGTTGTGATTGCTCCTTTACTTAGGCCCGTAAAACTAGAGTGACCCATTAACACATAACCCGATCCATTAAAATTTAGCCCATCATAACTAAGCCCAATTACTCCCATGGATCACTACGTCCAATACACCTAATGGATCAATTTAACTTAATAACTTAAGCCCAATAAAAAACTCAAATTCTCAAGCTCATTATCATAACTTAATAAAATACTTAGGCCCATAATTAAATTACCCGAGCCCGAAATAAACTAACCCGGACCCATACCATCATAACTTGACCCATATAACATCTAACCCGACCCGAGAAGACCCTGACCGAGCCCCCTAACCGCTGTCCGAAACAAAATAGCACATCCCTAGCCCTTTCTCGCCTAAACCCTGTGCAGCTGTACAAGACTTGATCGGACCACCTGCTCCGGCCACCCTTGGGAGGAGCCCTGGCACCCAAACCTTCCTAAGGTCCAGGTTGCCCTAACCATCCAAGCCCCAGATCGAACCACCCCCTCCTGGAGCATCTCAAACAAGAAGAACTCCCACCCAACTATTCTCGCTCGCAGATCTGAGCAGCTATGGAAATTCCATTCGAGCACCTATGGCCGTAAAACCACCGCCCAGACTTAGCCAACCTCCAGGCGGTCCTAACCCAAAATCGTGACCAATAGGAGGAGAACAAACCACTCTTCCATGGAACCCTAAACCTGCGCGAACTGTGCATCAACAGGAGAAGTCTGATCGGCCCTCTTCTTCCTGCCCAAAAATGACTCAACCAACCTTTCTATTAGACCCCTTAGGACCCTAATTTGACCCATGCGCACCCTGGAGCAGCCATGATAAAAAAATGTGAGAAAATGCGTGGAAGATCATAAAAAACGTGAAAAACGTACATGATCTTATATGTATTCTTGTTCTATACTACATACACATGCAACATTAGATCTTTTTTGCATAATTAATCAGTGTAATATGACTTAAATGGTGTTCAAGAATGTATTCGAGACATGTCTTTGCGTTATTTACGCTCGAAACTACAATATCGTTGCGTAAAACGTTGTCCGAGATGAATGGGGTGTCAAACCTTCAAGTTTCCTCCAATCTTCACGTGAAAGTGTGTGTGAGTATGTGAATGGTGGCTGAGAATCTGATGGGAGGCGGCTTGATCAGATGAAACGTGTGGTTGGGGAAGAATGAGACTCAAATCTTAATATATATTTGTATGTATATGTTGGAGAACCCGGCGATCAGATCAATTAGGATTGATACCCGGTGCAGCGGAAGTTTAAAATTTTTGTATGGAACGATTCCATAATAGGTATCAACCTTACGATTAAATTGTGTGTGTAAAAATTCAATAACAATTATAAAATTTTTACCTTTAATCTCGAATCGAGATTTTGGACACCAACAGATTTCTCTGCTCTTGTTGTATATCCCTGGAACTGATGGACGAACTGTTCTTCAATCAGGTCCACGAACGGATATTCGGGATATCAGTATTATAGGTGTGTGTTGCGTGTGCATAGAAGATTTTTTTTTAAGAATTTTCAGAAAGGATGATCGGATTTTGTGGTTGAAGCTTGTTTACATGTTTATTCATTCATCTCACGTTTTTTCTGGACATGGTTGGTTCTAGATGCTGGTTACGGTTGGTAAGGGGGCTAAGATGGGTCTAGGCTCGAGTGGCTCGAGCCAAACGAGCCCCGAGTTGGAGTCAAGAGGCGATTGGCCAAGAGGGGACGCAGGTTAGGGCTTCGTGGAAGGGGGCTCGGGTTCGGCTCTGTGGGGTGCATGGGGCTGGGACAAGGACTAGGTTCAAACTGCACAAACGTGGGCTACGTCTGGGCGGCGGGGCTCCGGCCAGGGGCGGCCGGAGCAGGGCGGCAGCAGCCCTAGATAAGCTGCTGCTCGCGGCCGAGAGCTGCAGGGAAGAAGGGAATCGGGTTTAGGGTTTCTAGGTGGGTCCGGGTCGGGTTGGTGGTCCGGGTCAAGTCAGTGGGTCCGGGGTTATGTTAGTTGGGTCCGGGTCCGGGTCAAGTTAGTCGGGCTCGGGTATTTTTATTTTTAAGTTTTAAGTTTAATTAAGTGTTTAATGGGTCTAATTAAATCTCAAAATTTATTTGGGCTCTATTTAATTATTTTGGGTTAAATTTAATTATTTTTGGGCTTAATTAAATTAATTAAGTGAGTCCACTAATGTTTATGGGCCTTGGGGGCCCATGGAAGTTATTGGGCTAGTCTTTGGGCTTTTGGGCTCATTGGGCTAGAATAGGTTGTTATTGGGCCATGAATGTTCTAATGGGCTTTAATTAATTAATTGGGCTTAGAAATGTAATGTTGGGCTTAAGTATGTTAATGGGCCAGTCTCAGTGTTATTGGGCCAGATTTAAGTAATGGGCTTGAGAGTTTAGGGCCAGCAGTTTAGTTCAACCCATGGAAAATTGCATGTGTCCTGAATATATATTTAATTATTTTTATGCATGGAAGTTATTTTTATATTTATATGTTAGTATGAAATTAAATTAAATATATATGAAGAACACACATTTTATTTAAGTACATGCATTCATGAAATAATTTTTATGCATGATTTAATGTTTAAGATTGAGCAAAAGGAAATATTTTATGTTGGAAGTTGAAGTAGTGTGACAATTTAAGGGGGACTCGTCCCCATATGTGAACTATTGAACTGCCAATTTAAGAGGTGATTCATCACCGCCACGTACGTTGGTTTCCACGCTGATCAGTATTTGATGTATAATTTAAGGTTACACTATGGATACAACCAAGCGATGTTAGAAAATACTTTGCTCAACAATGTTTATGTATTATGTATGATTACGATATATAAGTTAATTTAAGTTATGTTATGTCATGATATTATTTTAAGCATGCTCATTCATGTATATGTTATGTATTAGTATTAAAGTGATTTAAATTATTTTAAACCCTTATTATGTTAGCATGTTGGGCCTCTAGGCTCACTACACTGGTATGGTGCAGGTGAGTACGTAGAGGACGTAGTACCCACCGGAGGCGAGGACCTATGAGCGGACATGCAGTGATCCCCCGCAGCCGTCGTCTGAGTTTTTATGATTATGTCTTTATGAAATATTAAACATGTTGTTCTTTTTATTTGTTTTCAGTGGTTGGTACTAATACTTCTTTTTATTTAAATATTTACAGTGCATGCAAACTTTTATTTAATTGTTTAGGACAACATTTTTATTTAATGCATGACTCAGACATTTAATTTATTAAATGTTGCATTTTATTTAAGACAATTATATTTTTAAATCTATTTTTTTTCTGTGCATATATGTATAGGCATGTGTGTACATATATTTAAAAAAAAAAAATTCCGCATTTATTAGTACTAGATGTTTCAAACACAGTAGGTTTTGATGTCTCACCAACTTAAAACTTACTGTTTTCCAAACCTAATCCTGCCTTACCATCTCTACCGATCATGAGTAATGAATCAAGCTTGTTTTTTCTTGATTTGAATCTTGCCAATGTTGTCTTGGCTTTCTCGAGCTCTTTTTTTACCTTGGACAATTCCAGATCCTTCTTACTTAAAATCACCTCAAGTATATATACTGCAACCTTCAATTCATTTTCTCCTTTGAAAGAGTGGTATTCATCTTGTTTCTTTCGATCCAGTCAGCATACAACTCTTCATACATCTTTTTCACATATTCCAGAGTCATTCCATCATCATCTGCATCTGGATTACTCAAGTCATCAATAGCTGAAGTATTTAAACAAACTGACCTTTGGGAGATGTTGCATCTAGGTGTTCCAACACCTACTACACACCTAATGGATTGATTTGCAGCAGATTATTTCTTTCGATCAATGCAGTGATATGTGATAATTTATTATGGTTATTTGGGTTAAATTGATATGATTAGGAGAATTTGCATTGCTTTAATTCATTTTATAGTTCCTAATTATTGTTTTCGGTTGGATTTAGGAGAAGAAGGAGAATGAGCAAAAGGTAGATGCATTTGAGAGGAAAAGATGGAAAAGATATTGCACAAGAATGAATTACGGATCAGCAATGATAAAAAAAATTTATTTTAGAAAGATACAAATCCGATCTTCACCATTCAGAATGAATTTCAATATGTTTTAAAGTTGTTGTCCAAATTTCAGTTTGATCCAATGGCTAGATCTTGAGATATATATTTTTCAAAAACGTTGCTCGCTGGAAAAAATCTTGCTCGCTCGATGATCGAGTGAGACCTGTGCTGCGGGAAAAAATTGGGACAAAAAGTTTCTTACTTGATCGGTAAATTTTGACCGATCGAGCGAGACGAAAAGTTGGGAAATTATATTTTAATTAGGAAACTTTCTTGGGAAGGACTCTATACTTTAAATATCATCTAGAACTAAAAAATTATCAGATTTGGACGGCATAAAGCAGGAGAACTCTCTTGGAGGCTAGGTTTCTTCTATCTTTTCTTAGATTTAATTTTTTTTCATGAAATTTTCTGTAGAATTCATGAATATTGTTGGCTATGTTTTAGAACTTGGTTGAGGAAGACGAACCCTTGAATTTATTTAATTGAGAGATTTTGATTTTCATTGTTTGATTTTATTTGACTATTGAGAGTTTCTTGGAATCGATTGTTATGCTTGTGTATGAGATTTTCGGTTTGGCCATCTTAGGATTTCATTATACAATCTACTGCTACATTAGAATTCAAATCCGTAATTGTTTGAATCAACTAATTTGCGAAGCAACTACAATTAATAATCGTCCGCTTGTGAGTTTATTAAATTGTAGGAACATCAATTGACTAGATTAAATACAATCGCTTGTGCTTGTGTTGTTTAGCTTCATTAATCTCACTAGTTTAAATGCTACCTTAGATTTAAATCATGATCGCTTGTATCTGGGTTTATTTATTGGAAAGGGTTAATTTAGAATGCTTGTGTCTAATTAACTAAAATTAAGGTGAGATAGAAATTAAATTTCCAATTATGAATATTCAAAAGGAATTAATTATTTTTAGATAATCGATGATCGAATGAATAATTTCAAGGGTGTAGTCAACCGATACCAAGACTTGTTTCTCATTGATTTCTTCAGTATAATTTTAATATTGCATGTTAGTGATAAACTTGAATTTTAATTTGCTTAAATTTTCAGTAGTTAATCTAAAAATCAAAACCCCCTTTCTTTTATTGTAGAACACATTAAATTTCCATTTCTTCGTGGGAACGATCCATGCTCTCACTACTGCCTATCTTATTTATCTGAGTTGAGTCGGCTAATTCGGGCGTGACACAATTAAGCGTTACCATGCAGACAGAGATGTGTGACCCTCTTCCTCACTTTGTTTTTCATCTTCTTTAGATTCTTCATCACTCAAAGATGCATTCATCCCTTTCTGAAGCTTATTTGCACATTCATTAGAATAATGACTATAGCCTTGGCATTCACGACAGTGCACAATGTCAATCTTCTTAGTAGTGTGCTGTCTAATTCCTTCAAGCATGTGTCGAGGTTTTCCATGAGAAGGGTAATTCTGTGGTGATTGTTCGGGCCCGCTAATTCTCAGAGGTTTTTCAGAAGTGGGAAACATTGGAGCTTTGAGTTTTTGTCCAACTCTTTTTGTCTCCCTCATCTTTTTCAATTATTCACCAAATTCTTTGTAATGAATGAGATTGAGTCATCTCCCAAATCAGATTCATTGATATCCTGCAACAAATTAACAAAATCCTTGTAAGAATCATTTACGATTTGAAGGGCAATATTCTTACCTTTATCTTTCTTCTGAACACTCGTATTCAAATCATATATTCTCAAAGAACTCATCAGCTCGCTCAATTTGTAGTGACCCATCCCGGAATCACTAATTAACCAAAGCTTTATGCATGCAATTAAAACTTAATTAACAATAATCATAGAAAACTGTGGAAACTTAAATCAAATACTAACCCGACAGAATAAAATTGGTAATAACTGCAACCCAAATAATAATATACAACCCAATTGAAATCCAAACACAAATGGGTCAAGTCTAACTAATACTGCTAGCACCAACTGAGTTTACAACTACACATTGGCCCCCAATCTTGGGAAACCTGCAACTGCCCCATCGAATGGGGTGTACAATACAAATATACAGACGTGAGCAAACAATGCTCAGCACGAAGGTACGAGTATACACATGCTATGAATGCAAATGCAAGTGAAGGGTATCGGAACCTATCATCGATATAACACTGCTCAGAAACTGGCGCCATGGTATGTAGTACTCTGGGCCATCGCATCAAGAGGCAGTCCCATACCATAAACCGTGGATATATCCGGAACAAAAACTATGGTATCCATACACAAAACATAATGGGGTTGAGCGACCCCTCTACTGGTAGCATCAATAAAATACAGGCTCAACGTGCCAATGCAAGCAGCATAATATCCGTGACTAATAATACACATATAATCAATGCCACATAAAACGTGAAAACATAGAACACGCATACTCAACCAGGGTATCTCAGATAGTACGTCCATACCTCAACTCATGCAACACAAGCAACCTAGCCACCCGCCTATTCAAGTCTAGGTCTATAAGAATATAATCATCATATCACTTATAGCTTACTAAAAGCCTTAACTAGACTAATAGCTACTCACAAAAGCTCATCCGAGTCTAGTATTATACTTGTGTCCGTCGTTATCCCACTGATGGCGATAGCTTCACAACTTGGGCACAACTCCGCTACAACTCCAAAAACGTTCTTTTGCCTACTGGCCCTCGAGAAGAACACCGAAAAGCCCTGAAAGCAAACAATAAAGGAGAGGAAAGAAGTTTGTAATCTGAACAAATGAATCTCTTGGACCTCCTATGTATAAACATAGATCGGATGGTCCAATAGCTGTGATCGAATTGTCCTATCTCCTCCAATTAACCCCCTCCGAACATGTGTCCTCTAATCCAATAGTTTTCTATCGACAGAGTTCGGATCATCTGATCCCTACCTTCAGATCGTTCGATCTCCTAGTGTTGTCACATCAAATCCTTATCTCTTATAGGAATGAGATTGGATCGTCTGATCCTTACCTCGAATCATCCGATCACCTCGGAGCTTCCGATCTACATTCTTGCCTCCGAAGGGTTCGGATGGTCCGATCGTTAGGCTTTCTTGGTTCAGATCGTCCAAACTCTCAAGCACTTGGAACTTCTCTTGGACCATTTAGAATCTCCTTAATACGATTTTCCACTCCTTTAACTCATCGAGAACTCCTTCATCATGTTTAGGAAATGGATTAGTTTAAATAGTAGTCGAGCTACTACATTCTCCCCACCTTTAGAACACTACTCAGGCAATGGCTCCATGGTATGTAGTATGCTGGGACGTCGCATCAGAAGGCACTCACATACCATAAACCATGGACATATCCGGATCCAAAATTATGGTATCCATCCACAAAACATAATAGGGATGGACAACCCTTCTACTAGTAGCATCAATGAAATACAGACTCAACGTGCTAGTGCATGCAACATAATATTTGTGACATAATAATACACATAATCAATGCCACATAAAACATGAAAACATAGAACATGCATACTCAACAAGGGTATCTCGAATAGTATGTTCGTACCTCAAATCATGCAACTCAAGCAACCTAGCCACCCACGTATTCAAGTCCAGGACTATAAGCATATAATCACCATATCACTTATAGCTTACTATATTCCTTAACTAGACTAATAGCTACTCACAAACTATAATCCGAGTCTAGTGGTATACATGCGTCCGTTGTTATCCCACTGATGGTGATAGCCCCACAACTTAGACACAGCTCCGCTACAACTCCGGAAGCTTTCTGTTGCCTACTGACCCTAGAGAAGAATGCCTAAAAGGCCCTAAAAGCTAACTATAAGGGATAGGAAAGAAGTTTGGAATGTGCACAAATGAGGCTCTCAGACCTCCAATTGCACATAGATTGGATGGTCCGATACCTGAGATCGGATCGTCCTATCTCCTACAATCAACCCTCTCTGAACATGTTTCCTCTTATCTAATAGCTGGCTACCGATAGAGTTCGGATCTTCCAATCCCTACCTTCGGATTGTCCGATCTCCTAGTGTTGTCACATCAAATCCTTATCACTTATCGGAATGAGATCGGATCGTCCGATCCTAACCTTCGGATCGTCCAATCTCCTTGGAGCTTTCGATCTTCATTCTTGCTTCCTAAGGGTTTGGATGGTCCGATTGTTAGGCTTGCTTGGTTCAGATCGTCCGAACTCTCAACTACTTGGAACTTTCCCCGACCATTTCGAACATCCTGAATCCGATTTTCCACTCTTTTAACACATTTAGAACTCCTTGATCATGTTTAGGAAATGGATTAGTTTAATTAGTAGTCGAGCTCTACACAGTGAGAGTGCGGAGGTGTTTTTCAATTATTCAATCACACAAATTTCATGTTGAAACTTTCTGAGATTGAACGAAGTACTTTATTCACCAGTCTTTAATTTGAGATCACCTCTCCAAGATTGAATGATTCATTTGCAATATCCCTCATCTTTAGATCATATTCATTTATGGTCTCATTATCTTCCATCCTTAGATTCTCGAACTTGGAGGCCAACATCCTCAACATTGTCTTCCGAACACTGTCTTTCACATTGTGTTTGTAGAAGATCCCAAGCCTGCTTAGAACAAAAATAGTTAGTAATTAAGCCAAACATATTAACATCAACAAAAGAAAATATAGCAATTAAATCTTTAGAATTATAATTTGATCTTTGTATTTCATCGATTGTCCACTCAAACTCCGGTTTGATCCTTTATCACCATCTTCATCCTTTCCTCTGGGTGGAGACCAGCCATATATAACACTCTGCCATGCTCTAACATCTATGTATTTAATGTATATTCTCATATTTACTTTCCAAACTCCATAGATGGTTCCATCTAAAATCGGTGGTCTGAGTGTAGCACTCTTATATGGGGTGTCCATCTCGAATTACCCCTAAAAAAGAAGGCAAAAACACTTATTCAACCAGAACCTCTCTTAGTGTCATCAAGAGTGGGCTCTGATATCACTTGTTAGGTGGTTTCGTCCCTTGACACGAATATACAAAGCACAAAAATCATATCTATAATAGATGTTGTCTCTAGATGTTGTCAAAATCCGACACAACGTGCAACGGAAATATTTAAAGCGTGAATAAAAACAAAAACGAATAATTAAACACTTAGGAATGATTATGAAAAAGTACTAAGTACTTTCGCGGTGCCTCAGGGAAAAAATCTTCTCTAGAAAAACTGTAAATTGTTTTACAAAAACCCAATACTAGTGAATGATATTGAAAATTAGTTTTCTCTAAAAACAATTGAGAAAACAAAAACACATAAATAAAAACATAAAAATAAGAACTCCCTAAAAATAAACAAAAGACAGAATCGTAAAACCAAAAGAAGTTGACCCTAGTTGCCAATAGTCGAGAGACACAACAAGTGCTCTCAACACTCCAAGGCAACGAGGGAAGCCAGCAACTACGGCTATAGAACAACTTCTATTTCTTCAATGCTTCAGAGATCTCATTGATACTTCCTTTTACGTCTCTGAATTCTATTTCTCTCGTTCTATATATTTCTCAATATGCAATTCTTCATCGCCTCTTCTCTTTTTAAGCGTGATAATCATATCTCCAACTATCTTGATCTTGTTTTCATTTCAAATGTTAAAAAAACAAATCCCTACAAAGATAAACGAATATAATTAAATTAGGAGATAGATAAATAACTAATCCAATCTCACGTAAATTAAGCATCAAGAATTTTACATTTTTTGACTCAAGTTAAGATCTTTCCTAGTTTAAAATATATCCATCATTCAGATGAGAAACTTGACTATCAATAAAATAAAGGCAAAACACTTAAAGATAATCTTTCCAAACATGGAAAGATATTAAGGAATAATTATTCCTTTCAATTTTGAATGAGATGAAGTTGTTCATTAATATTTCATATCAATCATATATGTAGAAAATTATATATTAATTAATATGATCTAAAATCATTATTGGTAGAGTAATGATATAAATTTAGTAGTGATACATTTTTATTTAAATTTTGTTAATACTGCATAATTTATTGAATATGCTTAATATATATACTATTATTTTTTTAAGTTGACCATTTTTAGAAGAAATTAAATTCTATAATTTATATTGTATATTTCAGTCATTGTTAAAAGATATAAAAAAAACAATCATGAAACATTAAATTAGTATGACTTCAATATGTGTATATGTACAAATGGTGACACTTCTTCAAAAAAAAAATTGAAGATTACGGAGGTTATTTAAGTAAATTGTGTAATTTTGGAGGAAAAACTTAATTTTTTATTTGACAGAAAAGATGCACATGTCAAATTATAAAGTATGAGGGTTAGGAAGGTTTGTTCCAAATTAATTAAATACAGGTGAAGTGAGTGCAAAAATCAATATGTGTGTGTGTGTATGTGTGTGTGTGTGTGTATGTTGAGAGCTGAACATCAAAATACAAAACCAACACAAGAAAAAGAAGTAAAGAATGTGCCGAATGTAAAGAACACAATGATACATAGTTTAGTTGGTTCGGATTTGACAATCCTACGTCCAAGGTTCTGAGAAGCACCCAATTGAATCCACTATAAAGACATATTACGACGAGTTCCAACTCTCACCTAGATACAATACATCATATACAATCTCTATAAGAGAATTCCCAGTAGATACCCACACTCTCACTTACAAAATCAATCAATGAGAAGAAGGAAGATTACAATTCAGAATTCTACTATTCAAGAAAAAATATCACACCGATGCTCTATTTCTAAGAGTTCTTCCAAAACAGTTGAGATGAACTTTGTGTATTTTGTTTGATCAACTAATTTTTTTTAATCCATTGGTTACGAGATTGAGGGATGACAACGTTTGATCGTTGACTAACGGCTAGACTCAATATAAACCATCCAATTCAACATATGGATTCAAACTTGGTCTTCACAATATGCAAAACATCTATGGAGAAAAATATAAGGACTTTAAAATCAATTTTCTTGACAGCTTTACAGATCTAGAAAATTTCAAATATTAACAAATCAACCCCTCAACCCAACCTCTTCTCGGTGCAACTTCTAGCTCGTAAATTTGCTTTTCGTAGCACGTAGTGCATGTTTCACAACTCAAATATGTTGAAATTTATTGATGACGCGCAATGCACGCCGTGGAAAACATCAACAGGTTGCAATACACGTTGTGAAAAGTAAATCAACAACGCATAATGCATGCCGTGGAAAGGGGTATCTACAGCTCGCAATGCACGCAACGAAAAGTAAATAACAGTGCAAAATTCCCACCACGGAAAAGGGACTGAAAAGCACCGAAAACATTATTGACGACACATTTGTACATGTTGCAAAAAACTATGGACAGCGTACGTTCGCACGTCGTGAAAGAAATTATTGGCAGCAAACAAAAAATTTCCATTTAATTTCTGAAAAAAGAAAAACCACATCTTTACAAAAACCTAAGCAAAAATTCAAGTCTAATCCACTCGTAGAGTTAATACACTTTCTCATCATACAAATACAGAATAAGGTCTCAACACTCGAAAGAAGATAAAAAAATATCTAAAAATAACTAGCTACACATAACAACACAGATCAATAGTATCTATATCAATCACTCAATACTATAAATTTAGATACCCATGCGACTGTGCTTCCTAATGCATCATCAAAAACTCACATTTCAGCATTTGGTTGAATCAAGTCCACATTCTCCACCAAAATATTATCAACCCAAACATTTCAACAAGATCCACCAAGAACAGCGTGATGCACTTTTGCGTTCTGATCTGTGGATGCAATACAACCTTCTACAACAACTAATCCAACAACACACCAATGTAGCAACTTACATTTAGTATTAGAACGGATATCTCCATGACTTGCATCCTTCAGATTTGACTGTAAATAAATAATACAAAGTTAATAATTCTACCACGTATATTCTTGTAAAAATTTTGTGGTTTAGAACACATAATTTGAGGATAAATACCTGCACGGTAGCTAGATGTCTTTAACATTACCACAATCACCTTTTTTTTTGTACCAATGTTGATATCACTATGACTACCAACTCTATTTATAACACCGCTATCAATGCCACCAATGGCAACCTAATTTTATAAAAAAACAAAAGAAAGAAAGAAAAATCGTGTCAAAAAATGCCATCATGATATTCCAAGAATTTAAGGTTACATACCAAAGTGATTTCAAATATGTTGTCTAATTAATAACCGGTTAGTGCTAATTTTGTTGACTCGTTTTTTTCTAAAAACATGGACCTCATTTCTTGCATTTTTTGTAAAAACAAGGACTTCATTTCTTTCATATCTCGTTGAAGCTATTTAAAAGTTCCATTTTGTTCAAACCAGAAAATAATTTATAGTTCTTAAATAAAAAACGATCATTTACATTTCCAAAAAATGGGGGCTCTTCCAACCAAAAATCAACATATATAATTCAAGATCCAAATCCAAGTTCTAACTAGAAATTAAGAAAAAATAGAAAATTTACCATTGCATACATGAACAGTTCGAACCAGAAATTAGCAGCAAAGATCCAAGTTTCATGTCCTAACCAGAAAATTAAAACTAATAGAACATTTACAGTTCCAAAAATAAAGGGTTCAAACCAAAAATCAGCATCTATGATCCAATATCCAATATTCAAGTTCTAACCAAAAAATTAAAACAAAATAGAAAATTTACAGTTAAATACATGAACAATTCAAACCAGAAATTAGCGGTAGAGATCCAAGTTTCAGGTTATAATCAGAAAATTAAAACTAAAAAATAACATTTAAAATTCCAAAACTAAATGGTTCAAACCAGAAATCAGCATCTATGATCCAAGTCCCAAGATTCAAGTCTAACAAAAAAGATAAATTATATTTCCAATAATGAAGAGTTCAAATTACAAAGTAACATTAAATATTCAAGATTCACATTCTAACCAGAAAAATAAAACCAGAAAAAAAAACTTACTTGAAAGGTAGGTGATATTGTCATCTTTACAAATAGTTCCCATTGATTTTGGTCATTAAATTCGAGTTTAAGAAGTTTGAGATCTAGTTTCAAAAAAAAAAAAAGTTTTAGATCTCGTGAAGCCACTCGACTTGAATTAACTTCGCATACAAGTATTTGAAGTTTGGATTTTCTATCGCGCCACAATTTGGCTCACTTTTGAAAGACTGATTTATTTTCCTAATCCTCAACTTTATAATTCATCTATACATTAAAACATATGAAAAAATAGACACCTTTTGTTTTAGCATTGGAAAAGAAATATTGTGGCTAAAGATATTACTTGGAGACAGCTCCAACCGGTTGTTCGAACTCATTATGTTCCAGCTCTTTGCTCTTTTGTTGGCCACTAACCATTTTCAACTTTGACGCACCTGTCCCTTTTTCTTCTTAGTTTTGTCTTCATCAACATGTTCTTTACCATGCAAATATATTGATTAATTAAGTGAATTACTAGAGTCCATTATCGACAACCTCTTGGCTATATTTTTCTGTAAAATAAAAAAAGAGATATTTTTTTGTAAAGTTTACTTTATTAAAATAAAGTAAGATATAAAATATAATACAATATCACCTGACTTTCATCCACATATGTGTTGCTGCGTTTTTTGCCCATTTTGTTCATCTTCTGAATGCTATCTAATGATCTGATGAAACATGTAATTTGAGTGATGCGTCACTACTGAACTAATGAAACATGTAATCTGAAATGATGCATAAAATTAAAAATTTAAATAATTCGATCACCTAGAAAGTTCTTGATTATTCTTTCCCGACATTGTGCCGAATTTCATTCCCAATAATAGCATACAAATTCTAGAAGATGAAAAGATTGAGAAAACTATTAAGGTAAAAATTTTATAGAGAAAATGTTACAGCTATTGAAATGGAAAGAGGTAGAAAAGGACAAAATATATACCAAAATATTTCTTCAAGTATTTATTGGGGCTATTGTTCCTTCATCAAGATACTCTGCAATCACAAATTAATAGTAAGACATTATTTAGGTAGTGACTTAAAGCGATATTTATTCATGAATCATAGAAATAGACAATTCGTTATTGTGATTTAGTTTATTTAATTTATAACTAAATTTTTGTGTATTACTCATCATTAGAATATATTGTTAAATTACGTCCAAAAAAAAAGATATTGTATAACCTATGTTTTCAGGTATTTGCATATAATTAATTCGTAAGGGAAAGTTCTTTTTTCTAACAATGAAAACATAAACACTTATACTGATTTCTCATAATATCAAAACATAGTTTACAAGTTTAGCAAATGAAAATTTAATAAACGCAATCGTATGCATATCTTATTAAAATCAAAATTTTAAGTCTTTTTCCTCTTCAGGCATCACTTCAGAATATTGTTTGGTTACTTGTATTTTCGTTGCCTTTCGTATAGTGATATCAGAGTTATATTGGAAATTAGTTTAACATTCAAGCATTATAACTATAGTATTTCTTTTCAGGTTATAAATATTTTGTTAAAATAAATTGGATTTGATATTGAATTATTTTTCCTAGCCTCGTACGTAGATGAGTATTTCTAGATAATGAAGACTTTTAAGCATTTTATTTGAGAAACTTCATTACTAGAATATTAGTATCTCTCAAATGGGAAAAAAATTAGGTGGCTTGAGATATGATTAAGTTTAGGTTTTGAAATTTAGGAAATAAAATTTGACAGGTAGCGGCTGACGCTCAATTACATTTAAAATTCTACCAAACCATTATCTATCTCACACGATTACTCATGCATCATGCTAAAATTTAACCCTCTAGCATCCAGCAGCTTTTGAGTTCAACAATACAATCCGATTAGCATTAGACACCATAACAAGTAAGGTTTTTAATCAGTGATACGTTACTTATTTTGCAAACCAGCACTTAAAAAACTTTCAGCCCCTTGAGAAGAAACAAAAATTAAATAAATTTTAGAACAATATAGCATTTGAAGATTTATCGAACATATCACAAAAACTAAAAGATAAACATAAATTGCATGTACCCTATAATATGACAGTGAAATTTCTACAAACTGTTGGTTTGCGCCGACAATATATACACAGTCATATCCCTTTAAAAAAAGACCCCCCGCCTGTTTTGGTATGAGGTTTGGCGGATCCCTACTTGTTTATTAGAAAGAAAAATATATACAAGAGAGGGGACTAGGCCAAAACCTCTCTAAAAACCATTACAAATCAAGATAGCTTCGAACTAGTTCTAATATAAGGAAAACCAGTCCTATCTAATCTACAAATGCTTCCTAATCTACCATGAATCTGCTCCGGAAGTAGTATGGCCGAACCCATAAGTACTCCCATGTTAGCTAGCTCATCAGCTGCAGCATTAGCTTTACTGCAAACATGAGACTTGATCACTTGAAAGTGAGAGAATCTGCCCCAGTGTGATGGTGAGACTCCAGCAAGTAGTATCCACATTAATAATATTAAGGGAAATCATAGAATCAACTTTTAGCCATAGAGGAATGTAATTATTCTCCCTGCAAATAATGAGCCCTTGAAGAATAGCTAGCATCTATGCTTTGATATTAGAACCTGCCTCAATCCTCTCGTGGAATGCCCGAACAAAAAACCCCAGATGGTCTCTGATATTACCTCTTATAGACGAAACTCCACCTTCTTTGGAGCTACCATCGGTATTAAGTTTGAAATTACCCAACGGCGGATGTAAACATTTCACCACTTTAATAATTGACCTCCTAACACGAGAATACTTATCCCCAACAGACCAGCCAAGTTCTCCTGATATTTCCAATGCTGATTTCTGATAACTCCTGCTTTCGAAAGTAACACATATGCTCATTTAAGCTCCGGATAATGCGAGCCGCAGAGACCGTCATGCCTTTGTGTCTAAATTTATTTCCGGTCTTCTAGAAGAACCATATTATGAGGAAAGGCATCATTTCCCGGACATGCCTTTCTTTCTCCAATCATCCTTAATCCTCCAATTAAGAAAGGAAAGTGGAACTTGAACTCCAAAGATATTGGAATAATAAGCCCAAACCTCTATCATCACTGGAGCCAAGATGCATAGATGATCGAATGTTTCTTGGATTCTGAAACAGTTTCATAATGATGCCAATGCAATACCCCTTGACCGTAAAATATAATCCACTAGCAATCGACGGTAAAACCAACACCAACAAAAGAAAGATATTGAAGCTCTAAGAATCTTCGACCAAGCTCCTACAAACCATTGAGTATTAGGTTTCTTCAAACGAACCAATTCCCAAGAAGATTTCAATGAGAACAAACCATTAGAATAGTGTTACTAGTAGCCCGATCTTGTGCCAAAGGGTTAATACCAACGCTCATAATTTTGTCCAAAATATCCGGAGGTACTGTTGCGTAATAATATTCAAAACATGAAAATCCAATCAAAATCCATCAATCTCTAGAAACAACCAATAATTTTATAATGAAATAAATAAACACATAGACATATTCAAAAATCTCATCATAAATCAAGGCAGATAATAAAAATCACAGATTAGATATGATTCTCTGTCCCAAGATAAATTTTCTCTTTCTTGTGATTCGATTATCCCTTGTCGTTCGCTCTCACGTCTCAAATTCGTGTCCCAAGCCTACTTGAATGTGTAGTTGTGCGGTTTTGTTGTTTGGGTGCCGCTTCTTCTCCTCTCAATTTCTTTCCAAAGTGTGCGTCTTTTGAGCGGCTTCTCTTGTGCGGCTCCTCCCTCTAATTGTGCCTAATATCTCCTTTTATATGCCCCTAAAATCGTCCAAAAAAAAAAGCCCAAAGAAAACTCAAAGTTTCCTTCCAAAAAAATCACTAAATCTGACTTCGCGACGGCGCGCCCGCGCCTATATCCTGCGCACCCGTGCATAGCTCTCGGGTATGAAATTCTGCAACGCACGACAATTTTCAAAAAATTATATCTCACAATCTAACGGTCGGATTGAGATGAAATTTTTACAGTACTTTCAAAACATCCCAAGAGTTATTCTGAACTGTAGAGATCGGATTTTAATGAATCAATAATTTCCAGTAATTTTCTGAAGTTGCTGCTCCGAATTCATCCTTCCGCTTTTTCTTGGTACTTTTGCGCCAATCCTTGCAACTCACAAAAACAAGAACTAATACACATAATATCCACTAAATACATCACAAAATTCAAGTCAAGTCATATATAAATTAAATATATAGATTGAAACTTATCAGGTACCGCTGACAATAGACGATCACCATTCCATCTACCATCAATGATGAACAACTCACCGTCGTATTTGTCAAACTAGTGGGATCGACCAAGGAAGATATCGGCCTTCAGGGAACCAAGGATCAAACCAAAAGCTCATGTCTCCAAACCCAATCCTCCAACCAATACCTGTTTCTGCTAAAGCTCGAATCTTAAGAATTCTTCTCCATGTGGGTGACACAGCCTACTTTAACTGAATCACCGTAGGTAAATCTTTCTGATAGTATCTAGCATGAAGGTATCAACTGTAGATAGAATTTTTCATCCTAAAGCAATACCACAATTTGATAGAGAAGGCAGTGACCGAATATTTAAGTCTCCTGATACCAAGGTTCCCTTCTGTCACAGGCAAGCATACTCTATCATAAGCTATCCAATGAGTTTTCAGATCTCCTGGTTTCGATTACCATAAGAACTTGGCACATAGTATTTCGAGCCGATGAATGACCGTTCTCGGTGGCTGTAACACATGAAATAGATAAATAGACAAGAAACAAAGAACACTCTTGATCAATAATAATCTGCTCCCAAACGACAGAGACCCGATGTTCCAACCCTGTAATTTAATGTTGGCACTGGAAATTACAATCTAAAAATAGGAACTTTTCCGCGTTCGATGAACAGTTGATGTCCTAAATATCGGATAGGTCTGAAATCTGTCCAATCTTGAGAAATTTACACCTTGGGAATGAGGATGATTTTTGTGGCATTTACAGCCCTAGGCAAGGAAGCACCCATCATAAATTCTCGAATAGCGGCTAACAGAACATATTTAATAGTATCCAAACAATTTTTAAATAAACCTATAGAATACCCATCAGGGTCAGCCGAACTGTCTGCATGCAAAGTCTGTAAGTAGTAAAAAACCTCTTTCTCAGTGATCTTCTCAAACAGAAAATCATTATCTTCCTCCGTCACCAAAGCCGGGATATGCCGTATGTCGGCTTTGTTCAAAGTCGTGGGATCACCAGTAAGGAGATTTTCGAAAAAAGTGGCGCCTGACTCTTGAATATCATAAGGATTCTCTAAAGCTATTCCGTCCTCTCATATATGATATATCTTATTGGTCGATCTCCTCCTATTCACCGTATTATGGAATAATTTAGTATTCCGTTCTCCTTCTGCCGCCCATTTACAAGCTGCTTTTTGTTTTCAAAAAACCTCCTCCATCGATAAACCCAAGGACAAATTTGCCTGAGCTAATGACAAATCCACTCTGTTAGAATCTGAAGGCACCTTATCAAACAACTCTTCGGCATCAGCAGCCAAAGTATCCAGCGCATGAACTTTATCCAACACATTACCAAAAACATCTCTATTCCACCAATTCAAATGATGTTTCAGGTGTTTCAACTTGATAACCATACGGGACAAACCACTCTGAAACAAGGCAGATGCCTATTCAATCTCACAGTCTGTAAAAATTCCGGGTGAAGAACCCATATATTCTGAAATCTGAACGAAGAAAAACGGTCTTAGGAAAGAAAGGAGCGGAAATATGCATCGGGCAATGATCTGAGTATCCTCTATGTAAATGTTCCACCTTGAAAGAATTGAAGAATTCTGACCACATTGAAGAAATCAGAACTCTGTCCAAACGTTTCCAAATCCTCTTATTAGTCCAAGTGAATTTAGAACCCCACATAACCTGCATCAATCAACCTAGCATCCACAATAAATTCACAAAAGTCATGCATATCTGGTTGTTTGCTAACTGACCCCAAGTAATGTTCCAACGGATCTACAATGATGTTGAAATCCCCGCCTACAATCCAAGGACATTTCTCCTCTATTTTACAGTCCAATAAACCCTCCCATATATACACAATCATATCCTTGGGTGTATAAGAATACGAAAAAGAAAAATCAGAGCCAGAGAATAAAATTTTTAAACCAAGAAACAAAAATTATCGTTCAATATCGCAAATTAAGTGTGAGTCCAGTAAACACAAAAATCCATCAAAGTACCAACAAACTCCAACTTGAAGCTCAAAAAACCAACAAAAATAAAACAAATCGAAATCATCAAGATGCTTTTGGGATAGTTTGGATACAAAAGCTGAAAGCTTAAAAAAACACTTAAATAAATTAACCTTTTTAAGTGCTTTTTATTTTTTTAAAAAAAGTAAAAATAATTTTGGTATTTGAATAAGTGTTGAAAAAGTGCTTTTATTTAAATTTTTAAATATAGTTAGAAGTAAAATTCCAAAAAGCTAAAAATTCTAGTTTTTGAAAAAACACTTTTTAAAGTGCAATTTTAAATGGCTTTTTTCACCAAACGCAATATTTTAAGAAAAATGCTTTTAAATTTTTTTTTTAAAAAAAAGTGATTTTGGTCTCCAACTTCTCTAAACAAACAGGTGCAAGGATATTTATATTATTTTTATCAGAAAAATATTCACATCTCATAGAATCGAGATTGATCTGTAAGGAGAATTTTATATTCTGAATGATTGATTTACAAAGAGTCAAATATGCCTATTTATAGTAATGTAATGACTGTGATTTAATAAGCCTAACTAAGTGACACGTAAGCTAACATTTAATACTCGCCCTCAAGATGATGAATGAATATATATGCATTCTCATCTTGGACAAAAGACTAAGAAAACGAGAAGGCAGCAAAGGCTTAGTAAACAAATCTGCTAGTTGAAGCTCCGAAGAAACATGCATTAACTTCACGATTCCAGATTGGACCTTTTCTCGTACAATATGACAATCGATGTCAATATGCTTTGTTCTCTTGTGAAACACATGATTAGACGCTATATGTATGGCTGCTTGGTTGTCACAAAACAGAACAGCTGGTTCATCAAAAGTGATTCTAAGATCAACAAGAAGTGAACGAAGCCATAGTATTTCACACAGAGGATGCCATTGATCTATATTCTGCTTCAGATGATGATTTCGAAACAATTTTTTGTTTCTTGGCACGCCATGAGATCATAGACTCTCCAAGAAATACACAAAATCCAGTTACTGAGCATCGAGTATCTAAACACGCACCCCAATCCGCATATGAGAACAGCTGAAGTTTCATATTAGACTTCGATTTATATTGTAAACCTTAACCAATTGTTCCCTTTACATATTTGAGTATATCAAGGGTTGCCTCCATATGTGTTGTTCGGGGCTTAGAAACATATTGACTAATCTTATTTACAGCAAAAGCTAAGTCTGGCCGATTAATTTTAATATATAACAATCTTCCAATCAATCTTCGATATGATGTAGGATCATCAACTAAATCACCATCATCTTGCGTAATTTGATATTAACATCCATAGGAGTGCTTTGTGGTTTACATCCCAAGAGACTTACTTCTGTTACAATTTTAGAGTATAATTTCTTTGACAGATTGAGATGCCAAGAGAAGATCGCGCCACCTCTATGCCCAAAAAATATTTTAAACTTCCCAAATCTTTAAAACGAAATCTGCCATTATGGAATTCTATCAACTCAGTGGCTTCTTGTTTACTGTTTGTAGCTATCACTATATCATCAACATACACTAGCAAGGCCAGAAAAACAGTACCACGAACTCTTGTGAATAAGAAGTTATCTACATGGGACTGAGAAAAACCAATATCTAACAATGTGGAAGAAAACTTTGCAAACCATTGTCGTGAAGCCTGTTTAAGACCATAAAGTGACTTATGAAGTTTTCAAACTGCATTTATAGGTAACATCTCCCCCTCACGACAATAACCAGGAGGTAAAGTCATATAGACTTCTTCAAGCAAATCACAATGAATAAAAGCATTGTTAACGTCAAGTTGAGTAAGAAACCAACCACGAATAGAAGAAAGAGCAAGTAATGTCTTGACAGTAACCAATTTGGCAACGGGAGAAAAAGTTTCAAGATAATCGAAACCTTCTTGTTGAGTGTAGCCCTTGGCTACTAAACGAGCTTTGTGACGTTGCAAACGGCCATCAGCACCAAACTTTACTTTATAGACCCATCTACAACCAACTGCGCGCGGTCTTGTTAGCAGGTAAAGACACAATAGACCATGTGTCATTGAGCTCCAAAGCCTTAATCTCTTCAGCCATGGCCTGTCTCCATTCAGGCAGAGCAACAGCTTGAGAAAAAGATGTCAGTCTCAAGAACAGAAGAAATGTTATTAACAAAAGCACAATAAGAAGGAGATAATTTGGAAGAACTAAGAACCAGAATGCAAAGGATGAGCAGTGGAAGAATTGGAGAAAGACTGAACCATATAGCATTGATAATCAGTGAGATGAAAAGGCTTTTGTAATGAATGGCCAGAACAAGTGGTTTGTTGCTGGACAGGAATAAGTGAGGGAAGAGGCTCATGAGAAGGTAAATAGTATCCTGGCATATGCCAGGAAGAACAGAGGAAGAAGAAGATTTCTTGAATGGAAAAACTTCTTCATGAAAAATGACATCCCGAGATATAAACACTTCATTTGTGTGGATGTTCAACAACTTATAGGCTTTATATCCTGGGGGATAACTAAGAAATATACATTTGACAGCTCGTGGGGAATTTATGTCGTGAGGACAAAAGAGTGGAAGCATAACAAAGACATCCAAATACCTTCAAGTGAGAATACATATGATGTTTGCCATACAATTTTTCAAAAGGAGTTTTATTGTCAAGGTGTTGAGAAGGAGTACGATTGATGAGATACACGGAAGTGTTCACACAATCACACCAATAGACAAGTGGAATATTGAACTGAAACAAGAGAGCCCTTGCCATATTATGTATATGCTGATGCTTTCTCTCAACAATAGAGTTTTGCTGAGGTCTCTCCACACAGGAATAATGATGAACAATACCCTCTTTGTTGAAGAGATCAACAAAACCAAGCTTAGGAGCATTATCACTCCGTACGGATTTAATACAAGCATTGAATTGAGTTTTGATCATGCGACTAAAAACTGGAAAAAATATTAGACGCATCAGATTTATTTTGCAACATATATACCCATGTGAACCTTGTATGATCATCAACAATAGTAAAAAAATATTGATAACCTTAACAAAAATTGGAGTAAAAGGATCCATATATCAATATGTAAGAGATCAAAGGAATGCTCACAGATTTTATTGAGCAAAAGGAAATCTCCTTTGTTTAGACAAATGACATATCGAACAATGTTTTATTTCTGTAGCAGCTGGACTAAAGTGTAAGACATCACCTATGACATAGATTCTAGTGGAAGAAGGATGCCCCATACGGCAATGCCATAATTCTGTTTTAAGAACACTACAAACTAAGGAAGAAGGAGACATATCTGGTTTGAGTAGCACATATAGGTTTCCAACTCTTTTACCCGTCCCAATCATTTTGGTCTTGTTGATATCCTGGATATGACAAAAATCAGACACAAAAGACATGGATCACATGAGAACTCGAGTAAGAGAGCTGATTGATAGCAAATTTAATTGAAAATGAGGAACATATAGGACATCGTTGAGAATGAGATCTTTGGTAAGACAACCAGAACCCAAAAGTGTTACTGGAATACTTAGACCATTAGGAAATGTGACAGTAGAGTTAACTGCCCTGTAAGAACAAAATAAGGAGATAGAACAACATATATGATGAGTTGCTCTTGTATCCATCACCCAATCTTTCTTGAAACGGAGAAAGAAGAAGAAGATGAGGAGTGTATACCAGCAAAACAGGACACAATATGCTCTTTTGTTATCATGTCGAATTGGAACCATTCCAGCTTGAAGCTTAGTACTCAGAAACTCTATGAACTGATGACATTGATTTTGAGTCAAAGTGTCTATCGAGGTATTTGAAGATAACTCTGCAGTCCCTGATATTTGATGAGCTTATGCCTCATTTGGAATAGAATTCTGATTGTATCTTGGATGTCCAGGCGGATATCCATGAAGCTTAAAACATTTATCAACAGTATGATTTGTGAAGTCACAATAAGAACACATCATCTTATCCAATTTTCCTCCATTTTCTCTCTCAAAGGGTCTCGTGTATGCAGCAGCAGCAACAGGAAATGATGAACTTTGCGGCTTTGTAGATGTAGCAGCAGCAATGGTAATTGGTAAACTTACAGAATTTATACCAGATGGAGAATCAACAGCTATTTTAGGAACACTAAAATGTTTAGATCTATGCCTCTCTTCTTGCACTACAAGTGAAAAAACCTTTGTAATTACTGGTAGAGGCTCTAACATCAATATCTGTGCTCGAACCTGTGCATAAGATTCATTTAACCCATCAAAAAATGCTTCACACATTCCTGATTTTGATAGGTCACTCATTCCTTTGTTGAATCGCAATTACAGACTGAATTTGGTTGATAGTCTCGCAACTCTTCCCAAAGCGTTCGCAACTTGGTATAATATGAAGTAACATCCATTTATCCTTGTTGTAGTTCACTAAGATGCTTTTTAATTTGATATACTCGCGGAGCATTGCTCTGATGAAATCGATCGCGCAGATCTGTCCAAATCTCACTAGCAGTTGTCATGTACATAAGACTATCAGCAATTTCTCGTGTTATAGAATTCAGAAGCCAAGATATCACCATGATGTTGCATCTAATCCAAGATCCATATAGCAAATCATCCGATCGAGGAAATTGAATTGTGAAATCAATAAAACGGAGCTTGTTTTTCGCTGTTAAAGCCACAATCATAGCTCAACTCCAAGTATTGTAGTTCGATGCTACAAGAAGATGAGATATGAGCTTTAAACCAGGATGATCTCCATTTTGGAGGAAATAAGGACTGCATGTATCTTCTGAAAATGTGCGAACAATCGGATTTGGATTTGGAGCTTGATTTCCTCCTCCTCCTCTCGCCATCGTGAGCCGATCAAAGTTGAAATTGGAGCAATCTTCAAACAATCAGAGTTGTGATCGAGCCGCTCTGATACCATACCAGAAAAATATTCACATCTCATAGAATCGAGAATGATCTGTAAAGAGAATTTTATATTCTGAATGATTGATTTACAAAGAGTCAAATATGCATATTTATAGTAATGTAATGACTGTGATTTACTAAGCCTAACTAAGTGACACGTAAGCTAACATTTAATAATTTTTGAGTTAGTATTCACACTTTGTGGTTTTGAATCCCATGCTTCTTTGATAAGTTCGTATTTTGTTATGATATATTTGATTTAATCGATAGTAAGCTGGTAAATTTAAATGGTTAAATTGCCGTTTTGTAGCTCAGAATCATTTTTTTCCATGTCGTATGGGTGTAATCGAGTAAGATGATCAGTGAAAATGATGGAACATTAAAAGAAATTGTTTGTAGGTTTTAGTACATCACTCAGAATGTCACTCGGAAGAAAAATAAATTGGAAATACAAACCGAGAAAATAACAAGATGGAAAGAAGACTCAATTAAATATTGAGAGCAAAGTCAAGCCCATCTGGATTTATATTGGGCGACCGAGAAAAGAGATTCATATTTGGAGGAAGGGAACAAAACGTAGGCAATATATGAGTTAATATAAGGGGCAGCCTTCCTCATAATTGGAAAAAAAAAATTAAGAAAAAAAAAAACTTTCAGCAGCCGCTAGAAAGCAAGCATGAAGAAGATTGAATGCGTTCAAATATTAGCTATATTTGAATGATTTTATGTATTATAATTGTGATCGAGAGATGAAATTATAGTACGATGTAATAGTTTTATCCCGTGGATTTAGGTTGAGAACAAGATATAAAATTAAATACATGAGTATATCTATAGATTATTTAATCGATGCTAGTGGTTCATGAATCTTGAATGCAATATTATTTGTTAAATAAGTAAAAAAAGAATTACTTGTTGCAATTCAATATTAAGATTTATCTACCTCGGGAGAGTATATATTAAATAAATTAAGAGAACCCGTCATCTTAAGAATAGATGAAATTTCAATGAAATATAATATGAGAATTTTAGGGAATTGCAACGCTCAACCAAAATCTTGATAATTTTCTCCTATTGAATATTTTCTTTCTTGATTTAATTGTTTTTGGTTGGAATTTGAGTTTTTATCTTGTTTTATTTTATTTTAGTTTATTTAAATTGTCTGATGTCTTTCATAGTTAAATATAGTTTAAATAATTTTATTTCGTATTAGTCTTGGAGGAAAGACAAACCGTTATTTTCTTATCTATATAAAAATTTAATATTGTACACTTACGGATTAATTCATGCTATTATAATAAATTGGTTCATTGATATTTATATTATTTTTGAGTTAGAGAAAATCACGATCATGTTTTTGGTGCCGTTGTCGAGGACTAATTTTGAAACGACTCAAAAACTACTACTGATTTTTTTTAAATACTTTATTCTATTTTTTTACTTCAAATAATAATAATAATAATAATAATAATAATAATAATAATACTATATATATATTCCCATACATATATATATATATATATATATATATATATACATATACTATATTTAAAATAATTTTTCATAAAATAATATACATAATAAAAATACATCACATGCACTTAAATAAAATCAAATTAAATTATATACTTAAACTTAAACTTAATAAAATACAATCATTCAAAACCCCTAACATAAATACGTAAAATCATATATCGTCAAACTTCCCATGCATGCGTAAATCTCAAGAAAACTTAAACATAAATTCGTAAGATCCAAAATCCAAGAATACTTAAAATATTCCATACTCATGCGAATCATGAAATTAAACATGCATAAATTCTAACATTTGCGAAAAATAAACTGTTTAACTCAAAAACTAAAACTGTTTAAAAATCTCATAATAACAATAACTCAAATTAAGCTATGGTCACGGTACTAGCTGCTTCCATGGATTCTCATAGCCCTCGCCGCTAGTTGGGACCACATCACCATCGACTGACTCATGCTCACGTGAACAATTTAAATCTAATGAGCCTAGAGGCTCAACTTCTATATTTATATAACAACATGGACCCACATGCAAGTACACATCATATAAAATATCGTTAATATACTTATATGTGCATGATATAAAAAAACATATGCATATATACATGTACTGCTTAATCATAAACATGATACTTAATACATCTCATAATATGACATGTCTTAAATTCATAAAACTTCATAGGTTGTATCCATGTCGGTGGTCTCAAATCTATAACGATTGATCAATCATAAAACCAATATGCGTGGCGGTGAGATCCCCACCTCTATGATGTCACTTCACCAACACTCAATGTTGGATCCAAAAGGTCATATTATTCTTAAATAGGAATGTCACCGAGCCCAAGTATCTTGGCATCCAACCACATCACTTTTCACCTTCACTTCAACTTCCATAAAAACTTTAATTTTCTTAACATGCCCTTAAATTTCTCATTAACATTCTTTCATGATGCATGAACTTAAAAATTCTTCATAATTTATCATTATCCTTAATAAAATCTGCCAAAAATATATATTTAATTATTTTCTATAAAAATCATGCATATTTAAAAATAATATATATATAATATATAATATATATTAATAGACTTTTATTTGTCATGCGCTCAATCGTTGTGATTGCTCCTTTACTTAGGCCCGTAAAACTAGAGTGACCCATTAACACATAACCCGATCCATTAAAATTTAGCCCATCATAACTAAGCCCAATTACTCCCATGGATCACTACGTCACAATACACCTAATGGATCAATTTAACTTAATAACTTAAGCCCAATAAAAAACTCAAATTCTCAAGCTTCATTATCATAACTTAATAAAATACTTAGGCCCATAATTAAATTACCCCGAGCCCGAAATAAACTAACCCGGACCCATACCATCATAACTTGACCCATATAACATCTAACCCGACCCGAGAAGACCCTGACCGAGCCCCCTAACCGCTGTCCGAAACAAAATAGCACATCCCTAGCCCTTTCTCGCCTAAACCCTGTGCAGCTGTACAAGACTTGATCGACCACCTGCTCCGGCCACCCTTGGGAGGAGCCCTGGCACCCAAACCTTCCTAAGGTCCAGGTTGCCCTAACCATCCAAGCCCCAGATCGAACCACCCCCTCCTGGAGCATCTCAAACAAGAAGAACTCCCACCCAACTATTCTCGCTCCGCAGATCTGAGCAGCTATGGAAATTCCATTCGAGCACCTATGGCCGTAAAACCACCGGCCCAGACTTAGCCAACCTCCAGGCGTCCTAACCCAAAATCGTGACCAATAGGAGGAGAACAAACCACTCTTCCATGGAACCCTAAACCTGCGCGAACTGTGCATCAACAGGAGAAGTCTGATCGGCCCTCTTCTTCCTGCCCAAAAATGACTCCAACCAACCTTTCTATTAGACCCCTTAGGACCCTAATTTGACCCATGCGCACCCTGGAGCAGCCATGATAAAAAAAATGTGAGAAAAATGCGTGGAAGATCATAAAAAACGTGAAAAACGTACATGATCTTATATGTATTCTTGTTCTATACTACATACACATGCAAACATTAGATCTTTTTTGCATAATTAATCAGTGTAATATGACTTAAATGGTGTTCAAGAATGTATTCGAGACATGTCTTTGCGTTATTTACGCTCGAGAACTACAATATCGTTGCGTAAAACGTTGTCCGAGATGAATGGGTGTCAAACCTTCAAGTTTCCTCCAATCTTCACGTGAAAGTGTGTGTGAGTATGTGAATGGTGGCTGAGAATCTGATGGGAGGCGGCTTGATCAGATGAAACGTGTGGTTGGGGAAGAATGAGACTCAAATCTTAATATATATTTGTATGTATATGTTGGAGAACCCGGCGATCAGATCAATTAGGATTGATACCCGGTGCAAGCGAAGTTTAAAATTTTTGTATGGAACGATTCCATAATAGGTATCAACCTTACGATTAAATTGTGTGTGTAAAAATTCAATAACAATTATAAAATTTTTACCTTTAATCTCGAATCGATATTTTGGACACCAACAGATTTCTCTGCTCTTGTTGTATATCCCTGGAAACTGATGGACGAACTGTTCTTCAATCAGGTCCACGAACGGATATTCGGGATATCAGTATTATAGGTGTTTTTGCGTGTGCATAGAAGATTTTTTTTTAAGAATTTTCAGAAAGGATGATCGGATTTTGTGGTTGAAGCTTGTTTACCATGTTTATTCATTCATCTCAACGTTTTTTCTGGACATGGTTGGTTCTAGATGCTGGGTTACGGTTGTAAGGGGCTAAGATGGGTCTAGGCTCGAGTGGCTCGAGCCAAACGAGCCCCGAGTTGGAGTCAAGAGGCGATTGGCCAAGAGGGGACGCAGGTTAGGGCTTCGTGGAAGGGGGCTCGGGTTCGGCTCTGTGGGGTGCATGGGCTGGACAAGGACTAGGTTCAAAACTGCACAAACGTGGGCTACGTCTGGGCGGCGGGCTCCGGCCAGGGTCGGCCGGAGCAGGGCGGCAGCAGCCCTAGATAAGCTGCTGCTCGCGGCCGAGAGCTGCAGGGAAGAAGGGAATCGGGTTTAGGGTTTCTAGGTGGGTCCGGGTCGGGTTGGTGGTCCGGGTCAAGTCAGTGGGTCCGGGTTATGTTATTTGGGTCCGGGTCCGGGTCAAGTTAGTCGGGCTCGGTATTTTTATTTTTAAGTTTTAAGTTTAATTAAGTGTTTAATGGGTCAATTAAATCTTCAAAATTTATTTGGGCTCTATTTAATTATTTTGGGTTAAATTTAATTATTTTTGGGCTTAATTAAATTAATTAAGTGAGTCCACTAATGTTTATGGGCCTTGGGGGCCCATGGAAGTTATTGGGCTAGTCTTTGGGCTTTTGGGCTCATTGGGCTAGAATAGGTTGTTATTGGGCCATGAATGTTCTAATGGCTTTAATTAATTAATTGGGCTTAGAAATGTAATGTTGGGCTTAAGTATGTTAATGGGCCAGTCTCAGTGTTATTGGGCCAGATTTAAGTAATGGGCTTGAGAGTTTAGGGCCAGCAGTTTAGTTCAACCCATGGAAAATTGCATGTGTCCTGAATATATATTTAATTATTTTTATGCATGGAAGTTATTTTTATATTTATATGTTAGTATGAAATTAAATTAAATATATATGAAGAACACACATTTATATTTAAGTACATGCATTCATGAAATAATTTTTATGCATGATTTAATGTTTAAGATTGAGCAAAAGGAAATATTTTAATGTTGGAAGTTGAAGTAGTGTGACAATTTAAGGGGACTTCGTCCCCATATGTGAACTATTGAACTGCCAATTTAAGAGGTGATTCATCACCGCCACGTACGTTGGTTTCCACGCTGATCAGTATTTGATGTATAATTTAAGGTTACACTATGGATACAACCAAGCGATGTTAGAAAATACTTTGCTCAACAATGTTTATGTATTATGTATGATTACGATATATAAGTTAATTTAAGTTATGTTATGTCATGATATTATTTTAAGCATGCTCATTCATGTATATGTTATGTATTAGTATTAAAAGTGATTTAAATTATTTTAAAACCCTTATTATGTTTGCATGTTTGGGCCTCTAGGCTCACTACACTGGTATGGTGCAGGTGAGTACGTAGAGGACGTAGTACCCACCGGAGGCGAGGACCTATTAGCGGACATGCAGTGATCCCCCGCAGCCGTCGTCTGAGTTTTTATGATTATGTCTTTATGAAATATTAAACATGTTGTTCTTTTTATTTGTTTTCATGGTTGGTACTAATACTTCTTTTTATTTAAATATTTACAGTGCATGCAAACTTTTATTTAATTGTTTAGGACAACATTTTTATTTAATGCATGACTCAGACATTTAATTTAATTAAATGTTGCATTTTATTTAAGACAATTATATTTTTAAATCTATTTTTTTTCTGTGCATATATGTATAGGCATGTGTGTACATAATATTTAAAAAAAAAAAATTCCGCATTTATTAGTACTAGATGTTTCAAACACAGTAGGTTTTGATGTCTCACCAACTTAAAACTTACTGTTTTCCAACCTAATCCTGCCTTACCATCTCTACCGATCATGAGTAATGAATCAAGCTTGTTTTTTCTTGATTTGAATCTTGCCAATGTTGTCTTGGCTTTCTCGAGCTCTTTTTTACCTTGGACAATTCCAGATCCTTCTTACTTAAAATCACCTCAAGTATATATACTGCAACCTTCAATTCATTTTCTCCTTTGAAAGAGTGGTATTCATCTTGTTTTCTTTCGATCCAGTCAGCATACAACTCTTCATACATCTTTTTCACATATTCCAGAGTTATTCCATCATCATCTGCATCTGGATTACTCAAGTCATCAATAGCTGAAGTATTTAAACAAACTGACCTTTGGGAGATGTTGCATCTAGGTGTTCCAACACCTACTACACACCTAATGGATTGATTTGCACGCAGATTATTTCTTTCGATCAATGCAGTGATATGTGATAATTTATTATGGTTATTTGGGTTAAATTGATATGATTAGGAGAATTTGCATTGCTTTAATTCATTTTATAGTTCCTAATTATAGTTTTCGGTTGGATTTAGGAGAAGAAGGAGAATGAGCAAAAGGTAGATGCATTTGAGAGGAAAAGATGGAAAAGATATTGCACAAGAATGAATTACGGATCAGCAATGATAAAAAAAATTTATTTTAGAAAGATACAAATCCGATCTTCACCATTCAGAATGAATTTCAATATGTTTTAAAGTTGTTGTCCAAATTTCAGTTTGATCCAATGGCTAGATCTTGAGATATATATTTTTCAAAAACGTTGCTCGCTGGAAAAAATCTTGCTCGCTCGATGATCGAGTGAGACCTGTGCTGCGGGAAAAAATTGGGACAAAAAGTTTCTTACTTGATCGGTAAATTTTGACCGATCGAGCGAGACGAAAAAGTTGGGAAATTATATTTTAATTAGGAAACTTTCTTGGGAAGGACTCTATACTTTAAATATCATCTAGAACTAAAAAATTATCAGATTTGGACGGCATAAAGCAGGAGAACTCTCTTGGAGGCTAGGTTTCTTCTATCTTTTCTTAGATTTAATTTTTTTTCATGAAATTTTCTGTAGAATTCATGAATATTGTTGGCTATGTTTTAGAACTTGGTTGAGGAAGACGAACCCTTGAATTTATTTAATTGAGAGATTTTGATTTTCATTGTTTGATTTTATTTGACTATTGAGAGTTTCTTGGAATCGATTGTTATGCTGTGTATGAGATTTTCGGTTGGCCATCTTAGGATTTCATTATACAATCTACTGCTACATTAGAATTCAAATCCGTAATTGTTTTGAATCAACTAATTTGCGAAGCAACTACAATTAATAATCGTCCGCTTGTGAGTTTATTAAATTGTAGGAACATCAATTGACTAGATTAAATACAATCGCTTGTGCTTGTGTTGTTTAGCTTCATTAATCTCACTAGTTTTAAATGCTACCTTAGATTTAAATCATGATCGCTTGTATCTGGGTTTATTTATTGGAAAGGGTTAATTTAGAATGCTTGTGTCTAATTAACTAAAATTAAGGTGAGATAGAAATTAAATTTCCAATTATGAATATTCAAAAGGAATTAATTATTTTTTAGATAATCGATGATCGAATGAATAATTTCAAGGGTGTAGTCAACCGATACCAAGACTTGTTTTCTCATTGATTTCTTCAGTATAATTTTAATATTGCATGTTAGTGATAAACTTGAATTTTAATTTGCTTAAATTTTCAGTAGTTAATCTAAAAATCAAAACCCCCTTTCTTTTATTGTAGAACACATTAAATTTCCATTTCTTCGTGGGAACGATCCATGCTCTCACTACTGCCTATCTTATTTATCTGAGTTGAGTCGGCTAATTCGGGCGTGACACAATTAAGCGTTACCATGCAGACAGAGATGTGTGACCCTCTTCCTCACTTTGTTTTTCATCTTCTTTAGATTCTTCATCACTCAAAGATGCATTCATCCCTTTCTGAAGCTTATTTGCACATTCATTAGAATAATGACTATAGCCTTGGCATTCACGACAGTGCACAATGTCAATCTTCTTAGTAGTGTGCTGTCTAATTCCTTCAAGCATGTGTCGAGGTTTTCCATGAGAAGGGTAATTCTGTGGTGATTGTTCGGGCCCGCTAATTCTCAGAGGTTTTTCAGAAGTGGGAAACATTGGAGCTTTGAGTTTTGTCCAACTCTTTTTGTCTCCCTCATCTTTTTCAATTATTCACCAAATTCTTTGTAATGAATGAGATTGAGTCATCTCCCAAATCAGATTCATTGATATCCTGCAACAAATTAACAAAATCCTTGTAAGAATCATTTACGATTTGAAGGGCAATATTCTTACCTTTATCTTTCTTCTGAACACTCGTATTCAAATCATATATTCTCAAAGAACTCATCAGCTCGCTCAATTTGTAGTGACCCATCCCGAATCACTAATTAACCAAAGCTTTATGCATGCAATTAAAACTTAATTAACAATAATCATAGAAAACTGTGGAAACTTAAATCAAATACTAACCCGACAGAATAAAATTGGTAATAACTGCAACCCAAATAATAATATACAACCCAATTGAAATCCAAACACAAATGGGTCAAGTCTAACTAATACTGCTAGCACCAACTGAGTTTACAACTACACATTGGCCCCCAATCTTGGGAAACCTGCAACTGCCCCATCGAATGGGTGTACAATACAAATATACAGACGTGAGCAAACAATGCTCAGCACGAAGGTACGAGTATACACATGCTATGAATGCAAATGCAAGTGAAGGGTATCGGAACCTATCATCGATATAACACTGCTCAGAAACTGGCGCCATGGTATGTAGTACTCTGGGCCATCGCATCAAGAGGCAGTCCCATACCATAAACCGTGGATATATCCGGAACAAAAACTATGGTATCCATACACAAAACATAATGGGGTTGAGCGACCCCTCTACTGGTAGCATCAATAAAATACAGGCTCAACGTGCCAATGCAAGCAGCATAATATCCGTGACTAATAATACACATATAATCAATGCCACATAAAACGTGAAAACATAGAACACGCATACTCAACCAGGGTATCTCAGATAGTACGTCCATACCTCAACTCATGCAACACAAGCAACCTAGCCACCCGCCTATTCAAGTCTAGGTCTATAAGAATATAATCATCATATCACTTATAGCTTACTAAAAGCCTTAACTAGACTAATAGCTACTCACAAAAGCTCATCCGAGTCTAGTATTATACTTGTGTCCGTCGTTATCCCACTGATGGCGATAGCTTCACAACTTGGGCACAACTCCGCTACAACTCCAAAAACGTTCTTTTGCCTACTGGCCCTCGAGAAGAACACCGAAAAGCCCTGAAAGCAAACAATAAAGGAGAGGAAAGAAGTTTGTAATCTGAACAAATGAATCTCTTGGACCTCCTATGTATAAACATAGATCGGATGGTCCAATAGCTGTGATCGAATTGTCCTATCTCCTCCAATTAACCCCCTCCGAACATGTGTCCTCTAATCCAATAGTTTTCTATCGACAGAGTTCGGATCATCTGATCCCTACCTTCAGATCGTTCGATCTCCTAGTGTTGTCACATCAAATCCTTATCTCTTATAGGAATGAGATTGGATCGTCTGATCCTTACCTCGAATCATCCGATCACCTCGGAGCTTCCGATCTACATTCTTGCCTCCGAAGGGTTCGGATGGTCCGATCGTTAGGCTTTCTTGGTTCAGATCGTCCAAACTCTCAAGCACTTGGAACTTCTCTTGGACCATTTAGAATCTCCTTAATACGATTTTCCACTCCTTTAACTCATCGAGAACTCCTTCATCATGTTTAGGAAATGGATTAGTTTAAATAGTAGTCGAGCTACTACATTCTCCCCACCTTTAGAACACTACTCAGGCAATGGCTCCATGGTATGTAGTATGCTGGGACGTCGCATCAGAAGGCACTCACATACCATAAACCATGGACATATCCGGATCCAAAATTATGGTATCCATCCACAAAACATAATAGGGATGGACAACCCTTCTACTAGTAGCATCAATGAAATACAGACTCAACGTGCTAGTGCATGCAACATAATATTTGTGACATAATAATACACATAATCAATGCCACATAAAACATGAAAACATAGAACATGCATACTCAACAAGGGTATCTCGAATAGTATGTTCGTACCTCAAATCATGCAACTCAAGCAACCTAGCCACCCACGTATTCAAGTCCAGGACTATAAGCATATAATCACCATATCACTTATAGCTTACTATATTCCTTAACTAGACTAATAGCTACTCACAAACTATAATCCGAGTCTAGTGGTATACATGCGTCCGTTGTTATCCCACTGATGGTGATAGCCCCACAACTTAGACACAGCTCCGCTACAACTCCGGAAGCTTTCTGTTGCCTACTGACCCTAGAGAAGAATGCCTAAAAGGCCCTAAAAGCTAACTATAAGGGATAGGAAAGAAGTTTGGAATGTGCACAAATGAGGCTCTCAGACCTCCAATTGCACATAGATTGGATGGTCCGATACCTGAGATCGGATCGTCCTATCTCCTACAATCAACCCTCTCTGAACATGTTTCCTCTTATCTAATAGCTGGCTACCGATAGAGTTCGGATCTTCCAATCCCTACCTTCGGATTGTCCGATCTCCTAGTGTTGTCACATCAAATCCTTATCACTTATCGGAATGAGATCGGATCGTCCGATCCTAACCTTCGGATCGTCCAATCTCCTTGGAGCTTTCGATCTTCATTCTTGCTTCCTAAGGGTTTGGATGGTCCGATTGTTAGGCTTGCTTGGTTCAGATCGTCCGAACTCTCAACTACTTGGAACTTTCCCCGGACCATTTCGAACATCCTGAATCCGATTTTCCACTCTTTTAACACATTTAGAACTCCTTGATCATGTTTAGGAAATGGATTAGTTTAATTAGTAGTCGAGCTACTACACAGTGAGAGTGCGGAGGTGTTTTTCAATTATTCAATCACACAAATTTCATGTTGAAACTTTCTGAGATTGAACGAAGTACTTTATTCACCAGTCTTTAATTTGAGATCACCTCTCCAAGATTGAATGATTCATTTGCAATATCCCTCATCTTTAGATCATATTCATTTATGGTCTCATTATCTTCCATCCTTAGATTCTCGAACTTGGAGGCCAACATCCTCAACATTGTCTTCCGAACACTGTCTTTCACATTGTGTTTGTAGAAGATCCCAAGCCTGCTTAGAACAAAAATAGTTAGTAATTAAGCCAAACATATTAACATCAACAAAGAAAATATAGCAATTAAATCTTTAGAATTATAATTTGATCTTTGTATTTCATCGATTGTCCACTCAAACTCCGGTTTGATCCTTTATCACCATCTTCATCCTTTCCTCTGGGTGGAGACCAGCCATATATAACACTCTGCCATGCTCTAACATCTATGTATTTAATGTATATTCTCATATTTACTTTCCAAACTCCATAGATGGTTCCATCTAAAATCGGTGGTCTGAGTGTAGCACTCTTATATGGGGTGTCCATCTCGAATTACCCCTAAAAAAGAAGGCAAAAACACTTATTCAACCAGAACCTCTCTTAGTGTCATCAAGAGTGGGCTCTGATATCACTTGTTAGGTGGTTTCGTCCCTTGACACGAATATACAAAGCACAAAAATCATATCTATAATAGATGTTGTCTCTAGATGTTGTCAAAATCCGACACAACGTGCAACGGAAATATTTAAAGCGTGAATAAAAACAAAAACGAATAATTAAACACTTAGGAATGATTATGAAAAAGTACTAAGTACTTTCGCGGTGCCTCAGGGAAAAATCTTCTCTAGAAAAACTGTAAATTGTTTTACAAAAACCCAATACTAGTGAATGATATTGAAAATTAGTTTTCTCTAAAAACAATTGAGAAAACAAAAACACATAAATAAAAACATAAAAATAAGAACTCCCTAAAAATAAACAAAAGACAGAATCGTAAAACCAAAAGAAGTTGACCCTAGTTGCCAATAGTCGAGAGACACAACAAGTGCTCTCAACACTCCAAGGCAACGAGGGAAGCCAGCAACTACGGCTATAGAACAACTTCTATTTCTTCAATGCTTCAGAGATCTCATTGATACTTCCTTTTACGTCTCTGAATTCTATTTCTCTCGTTCTATATATTTCTCAATATGCAATTCTTCATCGCCTCTTCTCTTTTTAAGCGTGATAATCATATCTCCAACTATCTTGATCTTGTTTTCATTTCAAATGTTAAAAAACAAATCCCTACAAAGATAAACGAATATAATTAAATTAGGAGATAGATAAATAACTAATCCAATCTCACGTAAATTAAGCATCAAGAATTTTACATTTTTTTGACTCAAGTTAAGATCTTTCCTAGTTTAAAATATATCCATCATTCAGATGAGAAACTTGACTATCAATAAAATAAAGGCAAAACACTTAAAGATAATCTTTCCAAACATGGAAAGATATTAAGGAATAATTATTCCTTTCAATTTTGAATGAGATGAAGTTGTTCATTAATATTTCATATCAATCATATATGTAGAAAATTATATATTAATTAATATGATCTAAAATCATTATTGGTAGAGTAATGATATAAATTTAGTAGTGATACATTTTTATTTAAATTTTGTTAATACTGCATAATTTATTGAATATGCTTAATATATATACTATTATTTTTTTAAGTTGACCATTTTTAGAAGAAATTAAATTCTATAATTTATATTGTATATTTCAGTCATTGTTAAAAGATATAAAAAAACAATCATGAAACATTAAATTAGTATGACTTCAATATGTGTATATGTACAAATGGTGACACTTCTTCAAAAAAAAAATTGAAGATTACGGAGGTTATTTAAGTAAATTGTGTAATTTTGGAGGAAAAACTTAATTTTTTATTTGACAGAAAAGATGCACATGTCAAATTATAAAGTATGAGGGTTAGGAAGGTTTGTTCCAAATTAATTAAATACAGGTGAAGTGAGTGCAAAAATCAATATGTGTGTGTGTGTATGTGTGTGTGTGTGTGTATGTTGAGAGCTGAACATCAAAATACAAAACCAACACAAGAAAAAGAAGTAAAGAATGTGCCGAATGTAAAGAACACAATGATACATAGTTTAGTTGGTTCGGATTTGACAATCCTACGTCCAAGGTTCTGAGAAGCACCCAATTGAATCCACTATAAAGACATATTACGACGAGTTCCAACTCTCACCTAGATACAATACATCATATACAATCTCTATAAGAGAATTCCCAGTAGATACCCACACTCTCACTTACAAAATCAATCAATGAGAAGAAGGAAGATTACAATTCAGAATTCTACTATTCAAGAAAAAATATCACACCGATGCTCTATTTCTAAGAGTTCTTCCAAAACAGTTGAGATGAACTTTGTGTATTTTGTTTGATCAACTAATTTTTTTTAATCCATTGGTTACGAGATTGAGGGATGACAACGTTTGATCGTTGACTAACGGCTAGACTCAATATAAACCATCCAATTCAACATATGGATTCAAACTTGGTCTTCACAATATGCAAAACATCTATGGAGAAAAATATAAGGACTTTAAAATCAATTTTCTTGACAGCTTTACAGATCTAGAAAATTTCAAATATTAACAAATCAACCCCTCAACCCAACCTCTTCTCGGTGCAACTTCTAGCTCGTAAATTTGCTTTTCGTAGCACGTAGTGCATGTTTCACAACTCAAATATGTTGAAATTTATTGATGACGCGCAATGCACGCCGTGGAAAACATCAACAGGTTGCAATACACGTTGTGAAAAGTAAATCAACAACGCATAATGCATGCCGTGGAAAGGGGTATCTACAGCTCGCAATGCACGCAACGAAAAGTAAATAACAGTGCAAAATTCCCACCACGGAAAAGGGACTGAAAAGCACCGAAAACATTATTGACGACACATTTGTACATGTTGCAAAAAACTATGGACAGCGTACGTTCGCACGTCGTGAAAGAAATTATTGGCAGCAAACAAAAAATTTCCATTTAATTTCTGAAAAAAGAAAAACCACATCTTTACAAAAACCTAAGCAAAAATTCAAGTCTAATCCACTCGTAGAGTTAATACACTTTCTCATCATACAAATACAGAATAAGGTCTCAACACTCGAAAGAAGATAAAAAAATATCTAAAAATAACTAGCTACACATAACAACACAGATCAATAGTATCTATATCAATCACTCAATACTATAAATTTAGATACCCATGCGACTGTGCTTCCTAATGCATCATCAAAAACTCACATTTCAGCATTTGGTTGAATCAAGTCCACATTCTCCACCAAAATATTATCAACCCAAACATTTCAACAAGATCCACCAAGAACAGCGTGATGCACTTTTGCGTTCTGATCTGTGGATGCAATACAACCTTCTACAACAACTAATCCAACAACACACCAATGTAGCAACTTACATTTAGTATTAGAACGGATATCTCCATGACTTGCATCCTTCAGATTTGACTGTAAATAAATAATACAAAGTTAATAATTCTACCACGTATATTCTTGTAAAAATTTTGTGGTTTAGAACACATAATTTGAGGATAAATACCTGCACGGTAGCTAGATGTCTTTAACATTACCACAATCACCTTTTTTTTTTGTACCAATGTTGATATCACTATGACTACCAACTCTATTTATAACACCGCTATCAATGCCACCAATGGCAACCTAATTTTATAAAAAAACAAAAGAAAGAAAGAAAAATCGTGTCAAAAAATGCCATCATGATATTCCAAGAATTTAAGGTTACATACCAAAGTGATTTCAAATATGTTGTCTAATTAATAACCGGTTAGTGCTAATTTTGTTGACTCGTTTTTTTCTAAAAACATGGACCTCATTTCTTGCATTTTTTGTAAAAACAAGGACTTCATTTCTTTCATATCTCGTTGAAGCTATTTAAAAGTTCCATTTTGTTCAAACCAGAAAATAATTTATAGTTCTTAAATAAAAAACGATCATTTACATTTCCAAAAAATGGGGCTCTTCCAACCAAAAATCAACATATATAATTCAAGATCCAAATCCAAGTTCTAACTAGAAATTAAGAAAAAATAGAAAATTTACCATTGCATACATGAACAGTTCGAACCAGAAATTAGCAGCAAAGATCCAAGTTTCATGTCCTAACCAGAAAATTAAAACTAATAGAACATTTACAGTTCCAAAAATAAAGGGTTCAAACCAAAAATCAGCATCTATGATCCAATATCCAATATTCAAGTTCTAACCAAAAAATTAAAACAAAATAGAAAATTTACAGTTAAATACATGAACAATTCAAACCAGAAATTAGCGGTAGAGATCCAAGTTTCAGGTTATAATCAGAAAATTAAAACTAAAAAATAACATTTAAAATTCCAAAACTAAATGGTTCAAACCAGAAATCAGCATCTATGATCCAAGTCCCAAGATTCAAGTCTAACAAAAAAGATAAATTATATTTCCAATAATGAAGAGTTCAAATTACAAAGTAACATTAAATATTCAAGATTCACATTCTAACCAGAAAAATAAAACCAGAAAAAAAAACTTACTTGAAAGGTAGGTGATATTGTCATCTTTACAAATAGTTCCCATTGATTTTGGTCATTAAATTCGAGTTTAAGAAGTTTGAGATCTAGTTTCAAAAAAAAAAAAAAAGTTTTAGATCTCGTGAAGCCACTCGACTTGAATTAACTTCGCATACAAGTATTTGAAGTTTGGATTTTCTATCGCGCCACAATTTGGCTCACTTTTGAAAGACTGATTTATTTTCCTAATCCTCAACTTTATAATTCATCTATACATTAAAACATATGAAAAAATAGACACCTTTTGTTTTAGCATTGGAAAAGAAATATTGTGGCTAAAGATATTACTTGGAGACAGCTCCAACCGGTTGTTCGAACTCATTATGTTCCAGCTCTTTGCTCTTTTGTTGGCCACTAACCATTTTCAACTTTGACGCACCTGTCCCTTTTTCTTCTTAGTTTTGTCTTCATCAACATGTTCTTTACCATGCAAATATATTGATTAATTAAGTGAATTACTAGAGTCCATTATCGACAACCTCTTGGCTATATTTTTCTGTAAAATAAAAAAAGAGATATTTTTTTGTAAAGTTTACTTTATTAAAATAAAGTAAGATATAAAATATAATACAATATCACCTGACTTTCATCCACATATGTGTTGCTGCGTTTTTTGCCCATTTTGTTCATCTTCTGAATGCTATCTAATGATCTGATGAAACATGTAATTTGAGTGATGCGTCACTACTGAACTAATGAAACATGTAATCTGAAATGATGCATAAAATTAAAATTTAAATAATTCGATCACCTAGAAAGTTCTTGATTATTCTTTCCCGACATTGTGCCGAATTTCATTCCCAATAATAGCATACAAATTCTAGAAGATGAAAAGATTGAGAAAACTATTGAAGGTAAAAATTTTATAGAGAAAATGTTACAGCTATTGAAATGGAAAGAGGTAGAAAAGGACAAAATATATACCAAAATATTTCTTCAAGTATTTATTGGGGCTATTGTTCCTTCATCAAGATACTCTGCAATCACAAATTAATAGTAAGACATTATTTAGGTAGTGACTTAAAGCGATATTTATTCATGAATCATAGAAATAGACAATTCGTTATTGTGATTTAGTTTATTTAATTTATAACTAAATTTTTGTGTATTACTCATCATTAGAATATATTGTTAAATTACGTCCAAAAAAAAAAGATATTGTATAACCTATGTTTTCAGGTATTTGCATATAATTAATTCGTAAGGGAAAGTTCTTTTTTCTAACAATGAAAACATAAACACTTATACTGATTTCTCATAATATCAAAACATAGTTTACAAGTTTAGCAAATGAAAATTTAATAAACGCAATCGTATGCATATCTTATTAAAATCAAAATTTTAAGTCTTTTTCCTCTTCAGGCATCACTTCAGAATATTGTTTGGTTACTTGTATTTTCGTTGCCTTTCGTATAGTGATATCAGAGTTATATTGGAAATTAGTTTAACATTCAAGCATTATAACTATAGTATTTCTTTTCAGGTTATAAATATTTTGTTAAAATAAATTGGATTTGATATTGAATTTATTTTTCCTAGCCTCGTACGTAGATGAGTATTTCTAGATAATGAAGACTTTTAAGCATTTTATTTGAGAAACTTCATTACTAGAATATTAGTATCTCTCAAATGGGAAAAAAATTAGGTGGCTTGAGATATGATGATTAAGTTTAGGTTTTGAAATTTAGGAAATAAAAATTTGACAGGTAGCGGCTGACGCTCAATTACATTTAAAATTCTACCAAACCATTATCTATCTCACACGATTACTCATGCATCATGCTAAAATTTAACCCTCTAGCATCCAGCAGCTTTTGAGTTCAACAATACAATCCGATTAGCATTAGACACCATAACAAGTAAGGTTTTTAATCAGTGATACGTTACTTATTTTGCAAACCAGCACTTAAAAAACTTTCAGCCCCCTTGAGAAGAAACAAAAATTAAATAAATTTTAGAACAATATAGCATTTGAAGATTTATCGAACATATCACAAAAACTAAAAGATAAACATAAATTGCATGTACCCTATAATATGACAGTGAAATTTCTACAAACTGTTGGTTTGCGCCGACAATATATACACAGTCATATCCCTTTAAAAAAAGACCCCCCCGCCTGTTTTGGTATGAGGTTTGGCGGATCCCTACTTGTTTATTAGAAAGAAAAATATATACAAGAGAGGGGACTAGGCCAAAACCTCTCTAAAAACCATTACAAATCAAGATAGCTTCGAACTAGTTCTAATATAAGGAAAACCAGTCCTATCTAATCTACAAATGCTTCCTAATCTACCATGAATCTGCTCCGGAAGTAGTATGGCCGAACCCATAAGTACTCCCATGTTAGCTAGCTCATCAGCTGCAGCATTAGCTTTACTGCAAACATGAGACTTGATCACTTGAAAGTGAGAGAATCTGCCCCAGTGTGATGGTGAGACTCCAGCAAGTAGTATCCACATTAATAATATTAAGGGAAATCATAGAATCAACTTTTAGCCATAGAGGAATGTAATTATTCTCCCTGCAAATAATGAGCCCTTGAAGAATAGCTAGCATCTATGCTTTGATATTAGAACCTGCCTCAATCCTCTCGTGGAATGCCCGAACAAAAAACCCCAGATGGTCTCTGATATTACCTCTTATAGACGAAACTCCACCTTCTTTGGAGCTACCATCGGTATTAAGTTTGAAATTACCCAACGGCGGATGTAAACATTTCACCACTTTAATAATTGACCTCCTAACACGAGAATACTTATCCCCAACAGACCAGCCAAGTTCTCCTGATATTTCCAATGCTGATTTCTGATAACTCCTGCTTTCGAAAGTAACACAATATGCTCATTTAAGCTCCGGATAATGCGAGCCGCAGAGACCGTCATGCCTTTGTGTCTAAATTTATTTCCGGTCTTCTAGAAGAACCATATTATGAGGAAAGGCATCATTTCCCGGACATGCCTTTCTTTCTCCAATCATCCTTAATCCTCCAATTAAGAAAGGAAAGTGGAACTTGAACTCCAAAGATATTGGAATAATAAGCCCAAACCTCTATCATCACTGGAGCCAAGATGCATAGATGATCGAATGTTTCTTGGATTCTGAAACAGTTTCATAATGATGCCAATGCAATACCCCTTGACCGTAAAATATAATCCACTAGCAATCGACGGTAAAACCAACACCAACAAAAGAAAGATATTGAAGCTCTAAGAATCTTCGACCAAGCTCCTACAAACCATTGAGTATTAGGTTTCTTCAAACGAACCAATTCCCAAGAAGATTTCAATGAGAACAAACCATTAGAATAGTGTTACTAGTAGCCCGATCTTGTGCCAAAGGGTTAATACCAACGCTCATAATTTTGTCCAAAATATCCGGAGGTACTGTTGCGTAATAATATTCAAAACATGAAAATCCAATCAAAATCCATCAATCTCTAGAAACAACCAATAATTTTATAATGAAATAAATAAACACATAGACATATTCAAAAATCTCATCATAAATCAAGGCAGATAATAAAAATCACAGATTAGATATGATTCTCTGTCCCAAGATAAATTTTCTCTTTCTTGTGATTCGATTATCCCTTGTCGTTCGCTCTCACGTCTCAAATTCGTGTCCCAAGCCTACTTGAATGTGTAGTTGTGCGGTTTTGTTGTTTGGGTGCCGCTTCTTCTCCTCTCAATTCTTTCCAAAGTGTGCGTCTTTTGAGCGGCTTCTCTTGTGCGGCTCCTCCCTCTAATTGTGCCTAATATCTCCTTTTATATGCCCCTAAAATCGTCCAAAAAAAAAAGCCCAAAGAAAACTCAAAGTTTCCTTCCAAAAAAATCACTAAATCTGACTTCGCGACGGCGCGCCCGCGCCTATATCCTGCGCACCCGTGCATAGCTCTCGGGTATGAAATTCTGCAACGCACGACAATTTTCAAAAAATTATATCTCACAATCTAACGGTCGGATTGAGATGAAATTTTTACAGTACTTTCAAAACATCCCAAGAGTTATTCTGAACTGTAGAGATCGGATTTTAATGAATCAATAATTTCCAGTAATTTTCTGAAGTTGCTGCTCCGAATTCATCCTTCCGCTTTTTCTTGGTACTTTTGCGCCAATCCTTGCAACTCACAAAAACAAGAACTAATACACATAATATCCACTAAATACATCACAAAATTCAAGTCAAGTCATATATAAATTAAATATATAGATTGAACTTATCAGGTACCGCTGACAATAGACGATCACCATTCCATCTACCATCAATGATGAACAACTCACCGTCGTATTTGTCAAACTAGTGGGATCGACCAAGGAAGATATCGGGCCTTCAGGGAACCAAGGATCAAACCAAAAGCTCATGTCTCCAAACCCAATCCTCCAACCAATACCTGTTTCTGCTAAAGCTCGAATCTTAAGAATTCTTCTCCATGTGGGTGACACAGCCTACTTTAACTGAATCACCGTAGGTAAATCTTTCTGATAGTATCTAGCATGAAGGTATCAACTGTAGATAGAATTTTTCATCCTAAAGCAATACCACAATTTGATAGAGAAGGCAGTGACCGAATATTTAAGTCTCCTGATACCAAGGTTCCCTTCTGTCACAGGCAAGCATACTCTATCATAAGCTATCCAATGAGTTTTCAGATCTCCTGGTTTCGATTACCATAAGAACTTGGCACATAGTATTTCGAGCCGATGAATGACCGTTCTCGGTGGCTGTAACACATGAAATAGATAAATAGACAAGAAACAAAGAACACTCTTGATCAATAATAATCTGCTCCCAAACGACAGAGACCCGATGTTCCAACCCTGTAATTTAATGTTGGCACTGGAAATTACAATCTAAAAATAGGAACTTTTCCGCGTTCGATGAACAGTTGATGTCCTAAATATCGGATAGGTCTGAAATCTGTCCAATCTTGAGAAATTTACACCTTGGGAATGAGGATGATTTTTGTGGCATTTACAGCCCTAGGCAAGGAAGCACCCATCATAAATTCTCGAATAGCGGCTAACAGAACATATTTAATAGTATCCAAACAATTTTTAAATAAACCTATAGAATACCCATCAGGGTCAGCCGAACTGTCTGCATGCAAAGTCTGTAAGTAGTAAAAAACCTCTTTCTCAGTGATCTTCTCAAACAGAAAATCATTATCTTCCTCCGTCACCAAAGCCGGGATATGCCGTATGTCGGCTTTGTTCAAAGTCGTGGGATCACCAGTAAGGAGATTTTCGAAAAAAGTGGCGCCTGACTCTTGAATATCATAAGGATTCTCTAAAGCTATTCCGTCCTCTCATATATGAATATCTTATTGGTCGATCTCCTCCTATTCACCGTATTATGGAATAATTTAGTATTCCGTTCTCCTTCTGCCGCCCATTTACAAGCTGCTTTTTGTTTTCAAAAAACCTCCTCCATCGATAAACCCAAGGACAAATTTGCCTGAGCTAATGACAAATCCACTCTGTTAGAATCTGAAGGCACCTTATCAAACAACTCTTCGGCATCAGCAGCCAAAGTATCCAGCGCATGAACTTTATCCAACACATTACCAAAAACATCTCTATTCCACCAATTCAAATGATGTTTCAGGTGTTTCAACTTGATAACCATACGGGACAAACCACTCTGAAACAAGGCAGATGCCTATTCAATCTCACAGTCTGTAAAAATTCCGGGTGAAGAACCCATATATTCTGAAATCTGAACGAAGAAAAACGGTCTTAGGAAAGAAAGGAGCGGAAATATGCATCGGGCAATGATCTGAGTATCCTCTATGTAAATGTTCCACCTTGAAAGAATTGAAGAATTCTGACCACATTGAAGAAATCAGAACTCTGTCCAAACGTTTCCAAATCCTCTTATTAGTCCAAGTGAATTTAGAACCCCACATAACCTGCATCAATCAACCTAGCATCCACAATAAATTCACAAAAGTCATGCATATCTGGTTGTTTGCTAACTGACCCCAAGTAATGTTCCAACGGATCTACAATGATGTTGAAATCCCCGCCTACAATCCAAGGACATTTCTCCTCTATTTTACAGTCCAATAAACCCTCCCATATATACACAATCATATCCTTGGGTGTATAAGAATACGAAAAAGAAAAATCAGAGCCAGAGAATAAAATTTTTAAACCAAGAAACAAAAATTATCGTTCAATATCGCAAATTAAGTGTGAGTCAGTAAACACAAAAATCCATCAAAGTACCAACAAACTCCAACTTGAAGCTCAAAAAACCAACAAAAATAAAACAAATCGAAATCATCAAGATGCTTTTGGGATAGTTTGGATACAAAAGCTGAAAGCTTAAAAAAACACTTAAATAAATTAACCTTTTTAAGTGCTTTTATTTTTTTAAAAAAAGTAAAAATAATTTTGGTATTTGAATAAGTGTTGAAAAAGTGCTTTTATTTAAATTTTTAAATATAGTTAGAAGTAAAATTCCAAAAAGCTAAAAATTCTAGTTTTTGAAAAAACACTTTTTAAAGTGCAATTTTAAATGGCTTTTTTCACCAAACGCAATATTTTAAGAAAAATGCTTTTAAATTTTTTTTTTAAAAAAAAGTGATTTTGGTCTCCAACTTCTCTAAACAAACAGGTGCAAGGATATTTATATTATTTTTATCAGAAAAATATTCACATCTCATAGAATCGAGATTGATCTGTAAGGAGAATTTTATATTCTGAATGATTGATTTACAAAGAGTCAAATATGCCTATTTATAGTAATGTAATGACTGTGATTTAATAAGCCTAACTAAGTGACACGTAAGCTAACATTTAATACTCGCCCTCAAGATGATGAATGAATATTATGCATTCTCATCTTGGACAAAAGACTAAGAAAACGAGAAGGCAGCAAAGGCTTAGTAAACAAATCTGCTAGTTGAAGCTCCGAAGAAACATGCATTAACTTCACGATTCCAGATTGGACCTTTTCTCGTACAATATGACAATCGATGTCAATATGCTTTGTTCTCTTGTGAAACACATGATTAGACGCTATATGTATGGCTGCTTGGTTGTCACAAAACAGAACAGCTGGTTCATCAAAAGTGATTCTAAGATCAACAAGAAGTGAACGAAGCCATAGTATTTCACACAGAGGATGCCATTGATCTATATTCTGCTTCAGATGATGATTTCGAAACAATTTTTTGTTTCTTGGCACGCCATGAGATCATAGACTCTCCAAGAAATACACAAAATCCAGTTACTGAGCATCGAGTATCTAAACACGCACCCCAATCCGCATATGAGAACAGCTGAAGTTTCATATTAGACTTCGATTTATATTGTAAACCTTAACCAATTGTTCCCTTTACATATTTGAGTATATCAAGGGTTGCCTCCATATGTGTTGTTCGGGGCTTAGAAACATATTGACTAATCTTATTTACAGCAAAAGCTAAGTCTGGCCGATTAATTTTAATATATAACAATCTTCCAATCAATCTTCGATATGATGTAGGATCATCAACTAAATCACCATCATCTTGCGTAATTTGATATTAACATCCATAGGAGTGCTTTGTGGTTTACATCCCAAGAGACTTACTTCTGTTAACAATTTTAGAGTATAATTTCTTTGACAGATTGAGATGCCAAGAGAAGATCGCGCCACCTCTATGCCCAAAAAATATTTTAAACTTCCCAAATCTTTAAAACGAAATCTGCCATTATGGAATTCTATCAACTCAGTGGCTTCTTGTTTACTGTTTGTAGCTATCACTATATCATCAACATACACTAGCAAGGCCAGAAAAACAGTACCACGAACTCTTGTGAATAAGAAGTTATCTACATGGGACTGAGAAAAACCAATATCTAACAATGTGGAAGAAAACTTTGCAAACCATTGTCGTGAAGCCTGTTTAAGACCATAAAGTGACTTATGAAGTTTTCAAACTGCATTTATAGGTAACATCTCCCCCTCACGACAATAACCAGGAGGTAAAGTCATATAGACTTCTTCAAGCAAATCACAATGAATAAAAGCATTGTTAACGTCAAGTTGAGTAAGAAACCAACCACGAATAGAAGAAAGAGCAAGTAATGTCTTGACAGTAACCAATTTGGCAACGGGAGAAAAAGTTTCAAGATAATCGAAACCTTCTTGTTGAGTGTAGCCCTTGGCTACTAAACGAGCTTTGTGACGTTGCAAACGGCCATCAGCACCAAACTTTACTTTATAGACCCATCTACAACCAACTGCGCGCGGTCTTGTTAGCAGGTAAAGACACAATAGACCATGTGTCATTGAGCTCCAAAGCCTTAATCTCTTCAGCCATGGCCTGTCTCCATTCAGGCAGAGCAACAGCTTGAGAAAAAGATGTCAGTCTCAAGAACAGAAGAAATGTTATTAACAAAAGCACAATAAGAAGGAGATAATTTGGAAGAACTAAGAACAGAATGCAAAGGATGAGCAGTGGAAGAATTGGAGAAAGACTGAACCATATAGCATTGATAATCAGTGAGATGAAAAGGCTTTTGTAATGAATGGCCAGAACAAGTGGTTTGTTGCTGGACAGGAATAAGTGAGGGAAGAGGCTCATGAGAAGGTAAAATAGTATCCTGGCATATGCCAGGAAGAACAGAGGAAGAAGAAGATTTCTTGAATGGAAAAACTTCTTCATGAAAAATGACATCCCGAGATATAAACACTTCATTTGTGTGGATGTTCAACAACTTATAGGCTTTATATCCTGGGGGATAACTAAGAAATATACATTTGACAGCTCGTGGGGAGAATTTATGTCGTGAGGACAAAAGAGTGGAAGCATAACAAAGACATCCAAATACCTTCAAGTGAGAATACATATGATGTTTGCCATACAATTTTTCAAAAGGAGTTTTATTGTCAAGGTGTTGAGAAGGAGTACGATTGATGAGATACACGGAAGTGTTCACACAATCACACCAATAGACAAGTGGAATATTGAACTGAAACAAGAGAGCCCTTGCCATATTATGTATATGCTGATGCTTTCTCTCAACAATAGAGTTTTGCTGAGGTCTCTCCACACAGGAATAATGATGAACAATACCCTCTTTGTTGAAGAGATCAACAAAACCAAGCTTAGGAGCATTATCACTCCGTACGGATTTAATACAAGCATTGAATTGAGTTTTGATCATGCGACTAAAAACTGGAAAAAATATTAGACGCATCAGATTTATTTTGCAACATATATACCCATGTGAACCTTGTATGATCATCAACAATAGTAAAAAAATATTGATAACCTTAACAAAAATTGGAGTAAAAGGGATCCATATATCAATATGTAAGAGATCAAAGGAATGCTCACAGATTTTATTGAGCAAAAGGAAATCTCCTTTGTTTAGACAAATGACATATCGAACAATGTTTTATTTCTGTAGCAGCTGGACTAAAGTGTAAGACATCACCTATGACATAGATTCTAGTGGAAGAAGGATGCCCCATACGGCAATGCCATAATTCTGTTTTAAGAACACTACAAACTAAGGAAGAAGGAGACATATCTGGTTTGAGTAGCACATATAGGTTTCCAACTCTTTTACCCGTCCCAATCATTTTGGTCTTGTTGATATCCTGGATATGACAAAAATCAGACACAAAAGACATGGATCACATGAGAACTCGAGTAAGAGAGCTGATTGATAGCAAATTTAATTGAAAATGAGGAACATATAGGACATCGTTGAGAATGAGATCTTTGGTAAGACAACCAGAACCCAAAAGTGTTACTGGAATACTTAGACCATTAGGAAATGTGACAGTAGAGTTAACTGCCCTGTAAGAACAAAATAAGGAGATAGAACAACATATATGATGAGTTGCTCTTGTATCCATCACCCAATCTTTTCTTGAAACGGAGAAAGAAGAAGAAGATGAGGAGTGTATACCAGCAAAACAGGACACAATATGCTCTTTTGTTATCATGTCGAATTGGAACCATTCCCAGCTTGAAGCTTAGTACTCAGAAACTCTATGAACTGCTGACATTGATTTTGAGTCAAAGTGTCTATCGAGGTATTTGAAGATAACTCTGCAGTCCCTGATATTTGATGAGCTTATGCCTCATTTGGAATAGAATTCTGATTGTATCTTGGATGTCCAGGCGGATATCCATGAAGCTTAAAACATTTATCAACAGTATGATTTGTGAAGTCACAATAAGAACACATCATCTTATCCAATTTTCCTCCATTTTCTCTCTCAAAGGGTCTCGTGTATGCAGCAGCAGCAACAGGAAATGATGAACTTTGCGGCTTTGTAGATGTAGCAGCAGCAATGGTAATTGGTAAACTTACAGAATTTATACCAGATGGAGAATCAACAGCTATTTTAGGAACACTAAAATGTTTAGATCTATGCCTCTCTTCTTGCACTACAAGTGAAAAAACCTTTGTAATTACCGGTAGAGGCTCTAACATCAATATCTGTGCTCGAACCTGTGCATAAGATTCATTTAACCCCATCAAAAAATGCTTCACACATTCCTGATTTTGATAGGTCACTCATTCCTTTGTTGAATCGCAATTACAGACTGAATTTGGTTGATAGTCTCGCAACTCTTCCCAAAGCGTTCGCAACTTGGTATAATATGAAGTAACATCCATTTATCCTTGTTGTAGTTCACTAAGATGCTTTTTAATTTGATATACTCGCGGAGCATTGCTCTGATGAAATCGATCGCGCAGATCTGTCCAAATCTCACTAGCAGTTGTCATGTACATAAGACTATCAGCAATTTCTCGTGTTATAGAATTCAGAAGCCAAGATATCACCATGATGTTGCATCTAATCCAAGATCCATATAGCAAATCATCCGATCGAGGAAATTGAATTGTGAAATCAATAAAACGGAGCTTGTTTTTCGCTGTTAAAGCCACAATCATAGCTCAACTCCAAGTATTGTAGTTCGATGCTACAAGAAGATGAGATATGAGCTTTAAACCAGGATGATCTCCATTTTGGAGGAAATAAGGACTGCATGTATCTTCTGAAAATGTGCGAACAATCGGATTTGGATTTGGAGCTTGATTTCCTCCTCCTCCTCTCGCCATCGTGAGCCGATCAAAGTTGAAATTGGAGCAATCTTCAAACAATCAGAGTTGTGGATCTAGCCGCTCTGATACCATACCAGAAAAATATTCACATCTCATAGAATCGAGAATGATCTGTAAAGAGAATTTTATATTCTGAATGATTGATTTACAAAGAGTCAAATATGCATATTTATAGTAATGTAATGACTGTGATTTACTAAGCCTAACTAAGTGACACGTAAGCTAACATTTAATAATTTTTGAGTTAGTATTCACACTTTGTGGTTTTGAATCCCATGCTTCTTTGATAAGTTCGTATTTTGTTATGATATATTTGATTTAATCGATAGTAAGCTGGTAAATTTAAATGGTTAAATTGCCGTTTGTAGCTCAGAATCATTTTTTTCCATGTCGTATGGGTGTAATCGAGTAAGATGATCAGTGAAAATGATGGAACATTAAAAGAAAATTGTTTGTAGGTTTTAGTACATCACTCAGAATGTCACTCGGAAGAAAAATAAATTGGAAATACAAACCGAGAAAATAACAAGATGGAAAGAAGACTCAATTAAATATTGAGAGCAAAGTCAAGCCCATCTGGATTTATATTGGGCGACCGAGAAAAGAGATTCATATTTGGAGGAAGGGAACAAAACGTAGGCAATATATGAGTTAATATAAGGGGCAGCCTTCCTCATAATTGGAAAAAAAAAATTAAGAAAAAAAAAAACTTTCAGCAGCCGCTAGAAAGCAAGCATGAAGAAGATTGAATGCGTTCAAATATTAGCTATATTTGAATGATTTTATGTATTATAATTGTGATCGAGAGATGAAATTATAGTACGATGTAATAGTTTATCCCGTGGATTTAGGTTGAGAACAAGATATAAAATTAAATACATGAGTGATATCTATAGATTATTTAATCGATGCTAGTGGTTCATGAATCTTGAATGCAATATTATTTGTTAAATAAGTAAAAAAGAATTACTTGTTGCAATTCAATATTAAGATTTATCTACCTCGGGAGAGTATATATTAAATAAATTAAGAGAACCCGTCATCTTAAGAATAGATGAAATTTCAATGAAATATAATATGAGAATTTTAGGGAATTGCAACGCTCAACCAAAATCTTGATAATTTTCTCCTATTGAATATTTTCTTTCTTGATTTAATTGTTTTTGGTTGGAATTTGAGTTTTTATCTTGTTTTATTTTATTTTAGTTTATTTAAATTGTTCTGATGTCTTTCATAGTTAAATATAGTTTAAATAATTTTATTTCGTATTAGTCTTGGAGGAAAGACAAACCGTTATTTTCTTATCTATATAAAAATTTAATATTGTACACTTACGGATTAATTCATGCTATTATAATAAATTGGTTCATTGATATTTATATTATTTTTGAGTTAGAGAAAATCACGATCATGTTTTTGGTGCCGTTGTCGAGGACTAATTTTGAAACGACTCAAAAACTACTACTGATTTTTTTTTAAATACTTTATTCTATTTTTTTACTTCAAAATAATAATAATAATAATAATAATAATAATAATAATACTATATATATATTCCCATACATATATATATATATATATATATATATATACATATACTATATTTAAAATAATTTTTCATAAAATAATATACATAATAAAAATACATCACATGCACTTAAATAAAATCAAATTAAATTATATACTTAAACTTAAACTTAATAAAATACAATCATTCAAAACCCCTAACATAAATACGTAAAATCATATATCGTCAAACTTCCCATGCATGCGTAAATCTCAAGAAAACTTAAACATAAATTCGTAAGATCCAAAATCCAAGAATACTTAAAATATTCCATACTCATGCGAATCATGAAATTAAACATGCATAAATTCTAACATTTGCGAAAAATAAACTGTTTAACTCAAAAACTAAAACTGTTTAAAAATCTCATAATAACAATAACTCAAATTAAGCTATGGTCACGGGTACTAGCTGCTTCCATGGATTCTCATAGCCCTCGCCGCTAGTTGGGACCACATCACCATCGACTGACTCATGCTCACGTGAACAATTTAAATCTAATGAGCCTAGAGGCTCAACACGTTCTATATTTATATAACAACATGGACCCACATGCAAGTACACATCATATAAAATATCGTTAATATACTTATATGTGCATGATATAAAAAAACATATGCATATATACATGTACTGCTTAATCATAAACATGATACTTAATACATCTCATAATATGACATGTCTTAAATTCATAAAACTTCATAGGTTGTATCCATGTCGGTGGTCTCAAATCTATAACGATTGATCAATCATAAAACCAATATGCGTGGCTGTGAGATCCCCACCTCTATGATGTCACTTCACCAACACTCAATGTTGGATCCAAAAGGTCATATTATTCTTAAATAGGAATGTCACCGAGCCCAAGTATCTTGGCATCCAACCACATCACTTTTCACCTTCACTTCAACTTCCATAAAAACTTTAATTTTCTTAACATGCCCTTAAATTTCTCATTAACATTCTTTCATGATGCATGAACTTAAAAATTCTTCATAATTTATCATTATCCTTAATAAAATCTGCCAAAAATATATATTTAATTATTTTCTATAAAAATCATGCATATTTAAAAATAATATATATATATATATATATATATATTAATAGACTTTTATTTGTCATGCGCTCAATCGTTGTGATTGCTCCTTTACTTAGGCCCGTAAAACTAGAGTGACCCATTAACACATAACCCGATCCATTAAAATTTAGCCCATCATAACTAAGCCCAATTACTCCCATGGATCACTACGTCCAATACACCTAATGGATCAATTTAACTTAATAACTTAAGCCCAATAAAAAACTCAAATTCTCAAGCTCATTATCATAACTTAATAAAATACTTAGGCCCATAATTAAATTACCCGAGCCCGAAATAAACTAACCCGGACCCATACCATCATAACTTGACCCATATAACATCTAACCCGACCCGAGAAGACCCTGACCGAGCCCCCTAACCGCTGTCCGAAACAAAATAGCACATCCCTAGCCCTTTCTCGCCTAAACCCTGTGCAGCTGTACAAGACTTGATCGGACCACCTGCTCCGGCCACCCTTGGGAGGAGCCCTGGCACCCAAACCTTCCTAAGGTCCAGGTTGCCCTAACCATCCAAGCCCCAGATCGAACCACCCCCTCCTGGAGCATCTCAAACAAGAAGAACTCCCACCCAACTATTCTCGCTCGCAGATCTGAGCAGCTATGGAAATTCCATTCGAGCACCTATGGCCGTAAAACCACCGCCCAGACTTAGCCAACCTCCAGGCGGTCCTAACCCAAAATCGTGACCAATAGGAGGAGAACAAACCACTCTTCCATGGAACCCTAAACCTGCGCGAACTGTGCATCAACAAGAGAAGTCTGATCGGCCCTCTTCTTCCTGCCCAAAAATGACTCAACCAACCTTTCTATTAGACCCCTTAGGACCCTAATTTGACCCATGCGCACCCTGGAGCAGCCATGATAAAAAAATGTGAGAAAATGCGTGGAAGATCATAAAAAACGTGAAAAACGTACATGATCTTATATGTATTCTTGTTCTATACTACATACACATGCAACATTAGATCTTTTTTGCATAATTAATCAGTGTAATATGACTTAAATGGTGTTCAAGAATGTATTCGAGACATGTCTTTGCGTTATTTACGCTCGAAACTACAATATCGTTGCATAAAACGTTGTCCGAGATGAATGGGGTGTCAAACCTTCAAGTTTCCTCCAATCTTCACGTGAAAGTGTGTGTGAGTATGTGAATGGTGGCTGAGAATCTGATGGGAGGCGGCTTGATCAGATGAAACGTGTGGTTGGGGAAGAATGAGACTCAAATCTTAATATATATTTGTATGTATATGTTGGAGAACCCGGCGATCAGATCAATTAGGATTGATACCCGGTGCAGCGGAAGTTTAAAATTTTTGTATGGAACGATTCCATAATAGGTATCAACCTTACGATTAAATTGTGTGTGTAAAAATTCAATAACAATTATAAAATTTTTACCTTTAATCTCGAATCGAGATTTTGGACACCAACAGATTTCTCTGCTCTTGTTGTATATCCCTGGAACTGATGGACGAACTGTTCTTCAATCAGGTCCACGAACGGATATTTAATCCCTCTGATAGATTGCACTAGAAAATCTATCAGAAGTTTCTACGAAGAGAATTAACGAATTTGATCTGTTAAACCAGACTGTAATTCAAAATCACAGGCTGGATTTTTCTCGAGTAGAGGGAGAGGGGGGACGGCCACCTTTTGAAAATTAACTAGGGTTTTCGAAAAATCCTTGTGACCTGTTGTGTGTAATTTCTGTACTGCAATAACTTATTTATAATGTAGGCCACTAACAGCTTAGGGCCCATTAGTCATAAGTTCAAGCCCGACAAGCAAAGCCCGCATGTTCAGAAAATAATATAAAATTCATCGTGACTCCGATTGATAAAACAATTTCACCAATGTGCACATAAACCATTTCTGCACCTTTTAAAGTCAAGATAAATTTTTCTGAATCCGAATTCAGTGATTTCCAAAAATGGTCATCCCTATGTCATTTTAGGAAATCTTACTCCTCTACTCTTAAATAAGAAGTCCAACTTCTTTGTTCATTAAATTTAACTCTTTAAATTTAACTATCTCAACGGGGATTAAAAAATCCATTACACTGTGTGACCCTCAATGGTTCAGGGATACAGCTAGCCGTGGGCTCACAACTCCTTGTGACTCGGAACAACAATTTCCGACTTGCCCATCGAATCATGGTATGAGCGCCTAGCAACATCGCCCCATGATTCCCTAGGTATCACTGATAGTGCCTACAAGAACCAGTAGATTTTGGTTAGCGTACAGTACGGTCCCTTCATCCAAATATCCCGATCGAATCAACAACCATTGATATATCGAGAGTCGCTCGAGATTCGATAACTATGCAATACATCTTGAAGATCAAATAGTGACATTGCATGTGCTACTAAGAAACCATTTCTTAAAACACATCATGTACTCTGGCCAGAGATTCGTCACACTAATATCTCCTCAGATCGCATAGGATATCCACACTCGCAAGTATGTGGTGAATCCTTGACAACAAAGCATCGACTCCTATATGTGTTGTAACTGTACCCAATCCCGACACCTGATGACCCCAATAGAGTCGGTAAACGAGTCAAAGCACAGTACTAGCATATAGAGTCTCAATGATGTTTCAAGTAGTAAGGACTAATGGTGTACAACCAAAACCGCGGACTATATCCACTCGATAAGTGATAACCACTTGGAAAGTCCGGATAGGGTAGTTCGATCATTCATCATATGAATATCCATTTGCATGCTTCGAACATCTCTATGTTCCTTACCAATGAAACGTGGTACTCTGCATCGCAAATGCTAGTCTCATACTCGAGCGATCCTTATCCTTATTATCGGACGGCTGAATCGACTAGGAACAGTTTAGAATATACAGTGACTATAAGATGTGTTTCATGATAGACATCCCCATGTTCTACCACATCTTACATACACTATAGTATATTCAAGGTCTTTATCAAAACAACAATAGTATATCACAATATAACAATATGAAGAAAGATAAAGTCATTGCCATTAATAAAAGTGTAAATTATATTAAACAAAAGATTGTTTATACAAAGAGTCATCAAAGCCCTTAGCCACAAGTTGGCTCACCGGGCACCCACTCTTTCAATCTCCCACTTGCCCTAAAGCCAACTAGTCATACTACGTAGACCCATTGCTTCGCGATGTTTGTCAAATAATGGTCCTGGCAAGGGCTTAGTAAGTGGATCAGCGATATTGTCTGCAGAGGCCACTCTTTCGACAGTGATGTCTCCTCTTTCCACAATCTCCCGGATGATGTGGTATTTTCTCAGTACGTGTTTGGATCTTTGATGAGACCTTGGTTCCTTTGCCTGAGCAACGGCTCCCGTGTTGTCACAGTACACCGGGACTGGACCAACAGCTTCAGGAATGACGCCCAACTCTTGGACGAAATTCCTCATCCAAACGGCCTCTTTAGCAGCAGCTGATGCTGCAATGTATTCTGCTTCAGTGGTGGAATCCGCTGTGGTGTCCTGCTTGGAAATCTTCCAAGAGACAGCACCACCATTGAGCATGAACACAAATCCAGAGGTTGACTTCGAGTCATCCACGTCACTTTGGAAGCTAGAGTCGGTATAGCCTTCCAATTTTAGTTCTCTTCCTCCATATACCATGAACATATTCTTAGTCCTTCGTAAGTACTTAAGAATGTCCTTCACGGCTTTCCAATGCATTTGACCGGGATTAGCTTGATATCTGCTCGTGACACTCAGAGCAAATGCTACATCCGGTCTGGTAGATATCATCCCATACATGATACTACCTATGGCTGACGCATATGGTACATGTGTCATTTTCTCTATCTCTTCATCAGTCTTGGGACACATAGACTTGGATAGAGAAACTCCATGACACATGGGTAGATGTCCTCTCTTGGACCCATCCATTGAAAACCGTTTCAATATGGTGTCGATGTAGGTTGATTGAGTGAGTCCTATCATTCTCTTAGATCTATCTCTATCGATCTGTATCCCTAGAATATAGGATGCCTCACCCAAATCCTTCATCGAGAATCTACCTGATAACCATATCTTTGTTGACTGCAACATCCCTACATCATTCCCAATGAGTAGGATGTCATCAACATAAAGTACTAAGAATGTCACAGCATCCTTAACTACTTTCTTGTACACGCATGGTTCCTCCGGATTCTTGATGAAACCAAAATCTTTTATTGTTTCATCAAATTTCTGGTTCCAACTTCTTGATGCTTGTTTTAGACCATAAATTGATCTCTGAAGCTTGCATACCTTATGCTCGCTTCCCATGGATGTAAACCCCTCAGGCTGCTTCATATAGATTTCTTCCTTAATGTCTCCATTAAGAAAAGCAGTCTTCACATCCATTTGCCATATCTCATAGTCATACCATGCAGCTATGGCAATAAGGATTCTTATGGACTTGAACATTGCAACTGGTGAAAAGGTTTCATCATAGTCAACTCCTTGTCTTTGAGTATAACCTTTTGCCACCAATCGCGCCTTGTAGGTCAATAACTTACCATCAGGCCCAAGCTTTCTCTTGTAGATCCATTTAAACCCTATTGGAACAATTCCATCGGGAGGATCTACTAAAGACCAAACTTGGTTTGTATGCATTGAATCTATTTCCGACTGCATAGCTTCAAGCCATAAATTTGAATCCGCATCAGAAATTGCTTCCTTGAAGTTTCTTGGATCACATCCAACATCGGGTTCATCTTGATCCCCTTCAAGAAGAAGACCATATCGAATAGGAGGTCTAGAAGTCCTCTCGGATCTTCTAGGTATAGGCGTGTCCAGCAATGGTTCCTGAGGTGTAGGATCGTTATTTTGTATTTCGGGTTCTTCTCGAATTTCTTCGAGTTCCATCATCTCGCCTTTCTTATCCAATAAGAACTCCTTCTCCAAGAAGGTGGCATTCCTTGAAACAAACACCTTTGTTTCAGCAGGATAATAGAAATAATATCCGATTGAATTCTTCGGATACCCTACAAAATAACATAAGCTGGATCGACTATCCAACTTATCTCCCACTGTCCGCTTCACGTAAGCAGGACATCCCCAAATCCTCAAGTACGAATACTTAGGAGCTTTGCCATTCCATAACTCGTATGGTGTTTTGTCCACTACTTTAGTGTGGACGTTGTTCAACAACAATACCGCCGTTTCAAGCGCATAGCCCCAAAACGAAGGTGGAAGCTCAGTGAAGCTCATCATGGATCGAACCATGTCCAACAAAGTTCGATTACGATGCTCCGATACACCATTAAGCTGTGGTGTCATAGGAGGAGTCCACTGAGAGAGAATCCCATTCTCTTTTAGATAGTCCAAAAACTCGGTACTCGAGTATTCTCCACCTCGATCCGATCGAAGTGCTTTAATACTTTTACCTAGCTTGTTTTCTACTTCAGCCTTGAATTCTTTGAACTTTTCAAATGCTTCAGACTTATATTTCATTAAATATAAATACCCATACCTTGAATAATCATCAGTAAAGGTAATGAAGTAGGTGTGGCCATATTGAGTCCCAACTCTAAATGGACCACAAACATCTGTATGGATCAAATCCAACAGATTTTGACTACGTTCAGGTTTCCCCTTAAAAGGAGATTTATTCATTTTTTATTTTAGGCAGGATTCACAAGTAGGTAGAGAGTTAATATCAGACATATCAAACATGCCCTCTCCCACTAGCTTGTTCATCCTTCTTGAGAAAATATGACCTAGCCTAGCGTGCCAAAGGTTTGCCGGGTTTTGGCTATCGATTTTCCTTTTGTTTGTTGTTGTCGGTTTATCAACATAATTTATTGGAACGTCTTTTAGTTTTAAGTTGTATAGATCGTTTTCAAGTTGTCCATTTCCAATTAAACATTCATTCTTGTAAATATTGCAAATCTCATTCACAAAATTGCAAGAATAACCATCTCTATCAAGCATAGAAACAGAAATAATGTTTTTAATCAAATCCGGAACAAATAAAACATCTCTTAAAAGTAACTTAAAACCGTTCTGCAAAATTAAATAAACATCTCCTACGGCTTTTGCTTCAACTCTGGAACCATTTCCGAGCCTCAGCTGGGTCTCACCCATCCTAAGCCTGCGACTTCTTGTCATCACCTGCAAATCATTGCAAATGTGAGATCCACATCCGGTATCCAATACCCAAGAAGTAGTATTAAGTGAAACATTTATTTCAATATAGAACATACCCTTCGCAGTTCGCAACTGCTCTAGATATTCCTTGCAGTTACGCTTCCAATGACCGGGCTTCTTGTAGTAATGGCAAACATCCTTGGATTTTTCCATGTTTGAAGCCTTTGTCTTGTACTTCTTCTCGGGTTCGATTTTCTTGGGTGGGGCAGAACGTTTCTTACCCTTTGTACTTGGCCCCTTCTTAGCAGAAGAAGAGGAGCCCACCAAGAAAGCCGGTTTATCCTTCTTTAATGTGGATTCATATGTCACAAGCATATTGACCATCTCTTCAAGGGAGACCTCTATCTTGTTCATATTGAAATTTACCACAAATCCGTCAAACGAAGAAGTAAGAGAAAGAAGTAGTAAGTCCACGTTGAGTTCATGCTCCAACACCAAATCAAGGGTTACCAACTTTTGTATGAGCCAAATCACTCGTACCCCATGATCACGGACCGAAGTCCCTTCACGCATGCGACACGTCATTAGCTCCTTTACAGTAGCGAACCTTTCATCCCTCGATTGAGCCCCAAAAAGTTCCTTGAGTTGAACGTGAATGTCAGCAGCATTCACGGTGTCCTCAAATCGCCTCTGGAGTTCATCAGACATCGAGGCTTGCATATAGCATTTGGTCTTGATATCATGGTCCCACCATGTATCAAACTTGGCTAACTCCTCCGGACTTACGTCAGCTGGTGCTTCCTTCGGAGGAGATTTTTCTAATACGTAGAGCATCTTCTCCGAAGTCAAGACAATCTTCAACTTACGGAACCATTCCGTATAGTTTGCGCCAGTCAACTTATTTTGTTCGAGGATCGAGAAAAGTGGATTACGCGAATTCATCTTATGAAATACTGAAAAGAAACAGACAAATATCAGTGATTGTTTAAGCAATTTACTAAGACATAAAATAGGCGAAATTTATTTTATGAATCTCACTCCCACTATTTTAACGATTTCACTACCCTCTAGTGAAAACGGGAAACTGTTTTCCTTAGTGAGAACATGGAGTCCAATTGACAATCTATGGTCCCGAATAATATCAGCCAACCATAATTTCAAAAGGTAGAGCCCAATTGCTTCCAAAGCAACCTCCATGTTTTTACCTCATGTCCAATAAGGGCCCAATAATATGACGTCGATTATAGTGACATGTCAAGATGACCCATCAATATTAAGTTGTGATGGACGGTCGCCATGTGGATCCCCCAATAATATGAGCCGATCCCATGGGAGTTCCACCCAACTTACAACATGTGTCGATCCAATGTACAACTTTCCGACGAACGGGCCCCCCAATAATATGAGCCGGACCGTATCCGCGGGTAGCATCTCATACATTGATCGTTGATGGAAGGTAGGAACATTTAAACAAATTTAAATTTCCTTTATTTATCTTGATATCAATTTTAAATCATATTTAAAATGAGGGATTTTTAATTATAAAATTTGTCTCATCATTTTTAAAATTTTGTATGCTTGTCGGATTCACACAATTTTGTATAAAACATGCATACAACTATAATATCACATATTATATAGGATGATCGATTCCATTTCTAATCGACCCGTGGTTGCCAATCACGAGTCTTAGTCCAATCCTAGGTAATATGCAGTATGCAATGCAATCCTATTACATTTGCTTCCAATTTACATTTCTTCTGTATTTATTGTCGCTTGGCCCACCACCGTCTTCAAATCTTGATCTCCCACTAAATCTAATGTATTTACAATAAATAACAATGACAAGTAGGGGATACATTTTTAAGGGGTGGGAACGGGCCATAAACCAAGCCCACTTTTATTACATATGACATTCATATTGGGCCATAAACCAGGCCCTTTAATAAAACCAACAACAATAAAAACAAATGTAAATTCCTAACATACACCTACAAAATTGGTCATGGCAATCGATCATCCTTATCCAATAACATTTAATTTAAAATTAATTTATTGGATAACATGCAATGACATTTAAATTTAAAAGGATAAAATCATATTTCATACATAAAATCTTATTTTACATACAAAATCATATTTTATCTTTTTATCAAATAAAATCATATTTTATCTATAAAATCCGATTTTATACATAAAAACATATTTTATCAATATATCTATAAGATCATATCTTATCATCAATTGTACCAAAAATAATTAATTTCAAAATTCAATTTAAGGATAAAATATTAAAATTTTCCAAAAATTCAAATTTATCCAAAAATCAATTTTAAAATTTTCGGACTCGAACAATTCGATCCGACGCCTCGTGGACCAATCAAAACAATTTTCGATCGGACCAAAAATAGAATTTTAACATATTAAAATTTAATTTAAAAATTAAAAATTAATTTTTCCGCGGGCAGCCCGGCTGCCCCTAGGGCAGCGACGATCGCTGCCCCTGCCCCGGGCAGCGATCCAATCGCTGCCCGGGTTTTTTGCCCGAAAAAATATTTTTTTTTATTTTTAAAATATTTATTTTGTTTCAAAAACCGAGGCCTAAAAAATTTTTGTACAATCGATTAATTTAATCGCTTGATCTGAGCAACCTGGCTCTGATACCACTGTTGGAGAACCCGGCGATCAGATCAATTAGGATTGAAACCCGGTGCAGCGGAAGTTTAAAATTTTTGTATGGAACGATTCCATAATAGGTATCAACCTTACGATTAAATTGTGTGTAAAAATTCAATAACAATTATAAAATTTTTACCTTTAATCTCGAATCGAGATTTTGGACACCAACAGATTTCTCTGCTCTTGTTGTATATCCCTGGAACTGATGGACGAACTGTTCTTCAATCAGGTCCACGAACGGATATTTAATCCCTTTGATAGATTGCATTATAAAATCTATCAGAAGTTTCTACGAAGAGAATTAACGAATTTGATCCGTTAAACCAGACTGTAATTCAAAATCACAGGCTGGATTTTTCTCGAGTAGAGGGAGAGGGGGGACGGCCACCTTTTGAAAATTAACTAGGGTTTTTGAAAAATCCTTGTGACCTGTTGTGTGTAATTTCTGTACTGCAATAACTTATTTATAATGTAGGCCACTAACAGCTTAGGGCCCATTAGTCATAAGTTCAAGCCCGACAAGCAAAGCCCGCATGTTCAGAAATTAATATAAAATTCATCGTGACTCCGATTGATAAAACGATTTCACCAATGTGCACAGAAACCATTTCTGCACCTTTTAAAGTCAAGATAAATTTTTCTGAATCCGAATTCAGTGATTTCCAAAAATGCCCATCCCTATGTCATTTTAGGAAATCTTACTCCTCTACTCTTAAATAAGAAGTCCAACTTCTTTGTTCATTAAATTTAACTCTTTAAATTTAACTATCTCAACGGGGATTAAAAAATCCATTACACTGTGTGACCCTCAATGGTTCAGGGATACAGCTAGCCGTGGGCTCACAACTCCTTGTGACTCGGAACAACAATTTCCGACTTGACCATCGAATCATGGTATGAGCGCCTAGCAACATCGCCCCATGATTCCCTAGGTATCACTGATAGTGCCTACAAGAAACAGTAGATTTTGGTTAGCGTACAGTACGGTCCCTTCATCCAAATATCCCGATCGAATCAACAACCATTGGTATATCGAGAGTCGCTCGAGATTCGATAACTATGCAATACATCTTGAAGATCAAATAGTGACATCGCATGTGCTACTAAAAAACCATTTCTTAAAACACATCATGTACTCTGGCCAGAGATTCGTCACACTAATATCTCCTCAGATCGCATAGGATATCCACACTCGCAAGTATGTGGTGAATCCTTGACAACAAAGCATCGACTCCTATATGTGTTGTAACTGTATCCAATCCCGACACCTGATGACCCTAATAGAGTCGGTAAACGAGTCAAAGCACAGTACTAGCATATAGAGTCTCAATGATGTTTCAAGTAGTAAGGACTAATGGTGTACAACCAAAACCGCGGACTATATCCACTCGATAAGTGATAACCACTTGGAAAGTCCGGATAGGGTAGTTCGATCATTCATCATATGAATATCCATTTGCATGCTTCGAACATCTCTATGTTCCTTACCAATGAAACGTGGTACTCTGCATCGCAAATGCTAGTCTCATACTCGAGCGATCCTTATCCTTATTATCGGACGACTCAATCGACTAGAAACAGTTTAGAATATACAGTGACTATAAGATGTGTTTCATGATAGACATCCCCATGTTCTACCACATCTTACATACACTATAGTATATTCAAGGTCTTTATCAAAACAACAATAGTATATCACAATATAACAATATGAAGAAAGATAAAGTCATTGCCATTAATAAAAGTGTAAATTATATTAAACAAAAGATTGTTTATACAAAGAGTCATCAAAGCCCTTAGCCACAAGTTGGCTCACGGGCACCCACTCTTTCAGTATACTGGGCTAGGCTTAATAAATAATTAAACCAAGTTTTAAAATATTAAAGCTCACTAATATATCAGATTAAAATTCCTATTTTCGTAATATTAAATTATGGGACTTTGAAAGCATCTTAAAAGTCCATAAAATGACTTATTTATGTGGAAACGGGCTTTTAAACATGTATATATATATATATATATATATATATATATATATATATATATATATATATATATATATATAAGCCCATAGTTTCTTTTTAAACTAAGTCTTAAAATAATTATTTATGACTCTTAAAAATCCTAAACATAATTTTAGATGAAAAACTTCTATCTCGTTCGTCTACGGTCCCGTCTACGCCATCACAAAATAACCTCTCAAAAATATTCATAAATTTCAAAATAACGGGTTAAATGTTATAATAAAATTTAAAACATGAAAATTAATCATATAATGACACATAAAAATCATTAAACCCCTTTTTAACTTATTTTTAAATCATTAAATTCCTTAGTTATGCATGCGGGGTTACCTAACGAATTTTCGGACGTTACAATTCTCCTCCCCCCCCCCTCCTCTCCCCTCCCCCTTAAATGGAATTTCGTCCTCGAAATTTGATTTAATTTAGTCGCATAATAACACATGACTAAACTATTTCAAAAATAATTTTCAAACTTAAATCCCAAAAAACATATCTTCATTTGAAAATCTAAAGGTCAACTTAAATGTCAAAAATCCTAACTTGTCAAACTTTAATCTAAAAATCATAACTTAATCTAAAAATTTAAATGTCAAACTTAAACTAAAAGAATAATAATATAATTCCCAAATATTTCCCTATACACCTCAAAATCACGACTTAAATAATTACATCTATAATGTACTCTAAGTATCAATCCAAAAATCAATCTAACTTAAATCATTAACCCATAAATTCATGCTAACTTAAAACCAATAGGTTACTACTAAAAATTCAAATGTCAAACTTAAATCTCGTAAATCATAAATTATAAAACTTAGTTTCAAAATTTTTTTACCAAATTCACAAACTTCGAAAGTCCTCGTGGTCATCCTGTCGTATAACACGTCTTGGAGTCATACTATAATTTCATAAATTCCTCACGTAACCGTTATGCATAACTAAGTATCTTAAATAAAATTTCTCATAACTTAATATTCTCATAACATAAATTCATTGAAAACATAAATCATATGTCTCATACGTAAAAACATAATTAAAAATATTTAATAAAAAACTCACAGATTAGCAGTGCAGCTTATGAGTTCCACGTAACAGGCTAGTCACCCTCCAAGGACCATGACTCTAATACCAAATGAAACGACCCAAAAACTACTACTGTTTTTTTTAAAAATACTTTATTATTTTAAAATTACTTTAAAATAATAATACGATATATATATATATATATATATATATATATATATATATATATATTCTCATACATATATATACTATATTTAAAATAATTTATCATAAAATAATATACATAATAAAAATACATCACTGCACTTAAATAAAATCAAATTAATTATATACTGAAACTTAAAGTTAATAAAATACAAGCATTCAAAACCCCTAACATAAATACTTAAAATCATATATCATCAAAACTCCCATGAATATGTAAATCTCAAGCAAACTTAAAGATAAATTAGTAAGATCCAAAATCCAAGCATACTTAAAATATTCCATACTCATGCAAATCATGAAATTAAAACATGCATAAATTCTAACATGTGCGAAAAATAAAACTGTTTAACTCAAAAACTAAAACTGTTTAACAATCTCATAATAACAATAACTCAAATTAAGCAATGATAACGGGTACTAGCTGCTGCCATGTATGCTCATACGCCCTCGCCGCCAGTTGGAACCTCATCATCATCGACTGACTCATGCTCACCTGCACTATTTAAATCTAGTACGTTCTATTTTTATATAACAACATGAACCCACATGCAAGCACACATCATATAAAATATTATGAATATACTTATACGTGGATGATCTAAAAAAACATATATTGCTTAATCATAAACATTATCATCATAAACATTATACTTAATACATCTCATAATATGACATGTCTTAAATTCATAAAACTTCATATGCTGTATCCATGTCGGTGACCTCAAATCTATAATGATTGATCAATAATAAAACCAACGTACGTGGCGGTGGGATCCCCACCTCTATGCTGCCACTTCACCAACACTCAATGCTGGATGACCAGGTATCCCGGCCTTCAACCACATCACTTTTCACCTTCACTTCAACTTCCTTAAAAAAATTATTTTTCCTTAACATGCCCTTAAATTTCTCATTAAAATTCTTTCATGATGCATGAACTTAAAAATTCTTTATAATTTCTCATTATCCTTAAAAAATCTGCCCATAAATATATATTTATTTATTTTCTATAAAAATAATGCATAAATAAAAATAATATATATATATATATATTAAATATATATTTATGGACTTTTATTTGTCATGAGCCCAATTGATGTGGTTGTTCCTTTACTTAAGTCCGTAAAACTAGACTGACCCATTAATACATAACTCGGTTCATTAAAACTTAGCCCATCATAACTAAGTCCAATTACTCTCATAGATCACTATGCCCAATATACATAATGGGTCAATTTAACTTAATAACTTAAGCCCAATAAACAACTCAAATGCTCAAACCCTTTATCATAACTTAATAAAATACTTAGGCCCATAATTAAATTACTCGAGCCCGAACTAAACTAACCCGGACCCATATTATCATGACTTGACCCATATAACATCTAACCTGACCCAAGAAGACCATGACTGAGCCCCATAACCGCTGGCCGAAACAAAATAGCACAGCCCTAGCCCCTTCTCGCCTAAACCTTCGCAGTTGTACAAGACTTGATCGGACCACCTGCTCCCGCCATCCTTGGCCGAAGCCCCGCCACCCAGACATTCCAAAGGTCCAAGTGGTCCTAACCAACCAAGCCCCAGACCGAACCACCCCCTACAGGAGCAGCTCGAACCATAAGAACACCACCCAAACTCTTCTCGCGCGCAGACTTGACAAACTGTGGAAATTCCGTTCGTGCTGCCTGTTCCGACCACCTATGGCCGTAAAATCACCGCCTAGACTTAGCCAACATCCATGCGGTCCTAACCCATCAAACCTGACCCAAACCGTGCCCTATAGAAGGAGAAAAACCACTCTACCATGGAACCCTAAACCTACGCGAACTGTGGATCCAGGATAAATCTGATCGGCCCTCTTCTTCCTGCCCAAAAACGACTGAACCAACCTTTCCATTAGACCCCTATGTACCCTACCTTGTCCCATGAACACCCTGGAGCAGCCCCCTTCGACAGACATGATAAAAAATGTGAGAAGATGTGGGGAAGATCATAAAAAACGTGAAGAACATACATAAGCTTATATGTATCCTTGTTCTAAACCACATACACATGCAACATTAGATATTTTATGCATAAATCAGTGTAATATGACATAAATGATGTTCAACAATGGATTCTAGACATGCCTTTGCTTTATTTATGCTCGAAACTACAATACGTCGCGTAGAACGTTGTCCTAGATGAACGGGGCGTCAAACCTTCAAGTTTCCTCCAATCTTCACGTGAAAATGTGTGTGAGTATTTTAATGGTGGCTGAGAATCTGATGGGATGCGGCTTGACACTACTATAAATATAGTCATAGACAACACTGTAAAGACAACGGAATTTTGCCAAAACTGTTGCATTTTACTCTTTAACAACGATTTTAATGAAAACCGTTTTCTTTGATAATTTCTTCTTATCAAAGACAACGGTTTACTGGGTAAAAAACAACGGTTTTTAAATACTGTTGTCAATTAGCGATTTGTTTTTAATCTACGACAATGGTTTTTATTCACTATTATCTTTATGTGTTTTTTTATGACAAAAGACGACGAATTTTATAAAATTGTTGTGATTGTCTATTTATTAATTTTTTAAAATAATATATTTTATTCATACAATTATACACTTATTAAAAAACAGGGAGAGAAAACCCTACCCAAACCCGTCGCCCCCCTCTTTCAGATCTCTTCATCTACACAACCTTGAGCGCCCACCTACACGCAGAACAAGTGCGCCGAGATGGCCTCGGCCGTGGCCGCCGCGATGTCTCCGCCTCAGATTTTCGCCGCTTGCTCTGTCGTGGAGTCCTCTCTTAGGAGGAACAGCCCCGACCAACAGAGATGGTTTTTCATCCACCATTTTCCCATCTCCACAAGCACGTATCTGGGAAACCTTCACTCACTAGCCCTGCAAACCAGTTCATCCAAGATGAAGCTCAAGAACCGTCAGAAAGGAGTGCGGTTCTAACCAATGTCCGGATCTTACACCCTTGGCGTGAATGGGTTAGTTTAATGCACGCGTTGTTCAAAAAGGGTTATTTTGATGTCATTGAAAGCCCTTTCTCCAGAAATGGAGAGCTGGGAAGCAAGGAGACAAATTCTATCAGGAGTGTTTGCTTGAATTTCGCTCGGGATCAGCATCAACTTATAAGGTAATGATTCTTCCCCCACGACTCCGATTTAAAAATATCTTCTTTGTCTAACAGAGTAACTGCAAGAAGACCTAGTATTTGATATTTTGACAATGTGAAAAATATTTGATTGCTATGTTGTTTACATTAAAAAATTATTGTTTTCTCAGATACTTGTTTACATTGAAGAAAATGTATGTTGTCTTAGTTGTGCATTTGACTCAGAATTTGTATTTTTGTCAGCATTATTTGTAATAGCATTTGTTTTTAGTAGGTTTGCAGCTGCTGCATTTTAAGGGAGATTGCGATAGGGCATTTTTAAAGGCTAATGAAGATGAAGGTGTTAGGACTGTGGATGTAATGCGCCTCATTCAGCTCCGAGGCAACACTTTACTAACGGATGGATCGATATCGTTGCTTTGGAAAATGATTTAGAGTTTGCAGGTGAGATTATGTTCGCAAAGATTGATTCGGTCTCTTATTGATTTTGTATTCATGTGTCGATGAGCTGAATTTGGAAAGTTTTCGGAAATCTAAGTTTATGGCTTTACTCATTTTGTAGAGATAGGATTATGTACGAAGATCGGATTTATGGTGATAATTTGATATTGTTATTAATTATTAATTTCAGATGTTTTCTTTCTTGAACTTTTAAAGTATTTTTGCATTATAGTCATCATTGTTGCTATGGAGAAGCAAAAATGGAGTCCAAAGTTCAATTTCTACTATTCATAGCTCTACTTGTTTGTATTCCAGTAGCCAAAGGATGGGGAATCGATGGTCATCTCATCATTTGCAGAATTTATCAGGTTTCACTTTTGGACTAGCCTTTCCTCGCTATTATTTTTTGTGACGTGAAAACCAGTGTTTCTGGATTCAAGGTATTCATTTCTTGTTAATGATTTTCCCATATCGGTTGCAGCCTAGGCTATGCGAGGCAGCGGCGGATGCAGTGTCGCGGCTTTTGCCGACCTACGCGGGTGGTGATCTCGGCAGCGTGTGCTCGTGGGCGGATCACATAAAGTTCCAGTATCACTGGTCATCGGCTCTGCATTACATTGACACTCCCGATGATCTATGCACATATCAATACAATAGTGGGTCTATAAAAAAAATCTTGCTTGTTTTCATGTTTCTTCTCTTTCTTATATCAAAATATAAAAGTTGAAACAATGTTATATAATGTTACAACTCAGGGGACTGCAAAGATGAAGAAGGCATACAGGACAGATGCGTCGCATAAAAATTACACCAGCCAGCTTCTCAGCTACCGCGATCTCAACGCCGCTTCTCAATTTAATGCATCGGTTTCTTGAATGGTTTTAGTTCTCATACTCTGCCTTTATATATGTACTTGTCACATATGATGTGTAATATGCCTAAAACAAACATAATTTCTTGAAAAATGATCAGATAATCTCACAGAAGCACTTCTGTTCCTGTCTCATTTCATGGGAGACATCCATCAGGTACTATTGTTTTTTATATGTATTCTTGTGTAGAAGTCCAATTTTAAAAACTTTGTTCGATTAGTAATCTAATAGACGGATTATTCATTTCAATCGAGATGAATCGAAACACATCTTTATCATCATATATTGTGGAATCTTGGCAAAGAATCTTGTATCAAAGCCATTTATTCAGGATAAAAGTTCATAAAATTTGTGCTTTTGAGCAGCCTCTACACGTGAGATTTACTTCAGACAGGGTAGCAAACACCATTGATGTCCATTGGTACACAAGAAAACAAGTTCTACATCATGTGAGTTTTCTTAGTATGTATACATCTCTGCCCAATTAGTATCTCTCCAATTAATATGTATGTACAATAGAGTTTTCTTAGTATGTACACGTGATATTTACTTCAGACAGGAGCCCACCAATTGTTTCTCCTCCAACTTCATTTTCTTTTCCCTCCATCAAAGTAGGTACCGTTGTCTGCCTCCACTTGCTCCAAGTTCTAGCAATTCGTATTGGTGGCTTAAACCCTGACCGATAAGTCATGTGTAGTCACTTGCCCATTGTGTTTTGATTTGTTTTTTCTCTTGTTAACTGGGCCAAAAAAAATTTTCAAGTTGGTGGTTAATATTAATTGTTCTTGCATTCGTCCTTCTTCGATTCCATCCTCCTTTTTATTCATTAAAAATTAACTTCTTGTAATTTTTAGTATGATCGTGCTGACCACTTACTTAGCCAATGCTTGACATTCTATCCACTCACTGGAATGACAACGAAATGTTACAATACTTTTTTGGCATATTTATATATTTTATCTGATATTATAAATATTTCCTAAACACTAGGATGCCGGCTGCATTACTTAATGCATTTTATTGGCCATCATGTTCCTTTTCTTGGAATTTGTGGAAAAGAGGAAGAGTAAATGGATAGCTTGTAATGTTAGGGTTTATGGGACTTTTGTTTTCGTTCATACTGTATCTCTGAGTGTTGGCTGCCAAGATTTTGATATAACTATGCAAAGCGTGAAAAAAGGGTTCTCAAAATAGTTCATTTTCAATTTTTCTGGCTTATATTTGATGTATTGTGTTATTGCTTCTTGTGGACTATAGTCTTATGCTAAGAGAGTGGAGAATAGTAGGGGTAAGAGAAGGTTGTTGTCTCCGGAGGATGCGGCGGCGCTGATTCAGATTACTTTCCGGGCTTATTTTATTCGAAGATCTTAGGCTCTACGTGCACTCCGAGAGCTTGATGTTGCCAAGACCAAGCTAAAGGAGATCAAGGCTTTGTTCCACAACTTCTCTTACCACAGACACATTGCCCGTGATGAACCGAAGATCGAAGAGTAGTTGATGTGAGCTGGAGCTAATTACACCATTAAGGATGCAAAGATTCGGACCACCCTGTCGATATTTTTTTGTAGTATGCATTGAATTAGAATTTTAATTTCGAGTGATTTGTAATACGAAAAAATTGTATATTAAATTTATTTATGAAATTTTAAATTTTGGTTTATTTATAATATTGAAATTTATATAAAATTTTTTATTATTTTTGTTTTTTATATAGAAAAAGATAACGGATTTTATCCGTTGTCATAGGGGGTCTAAAACTGTTGTAACTAATGGTGTTGTTAAAACTGCGCCTTTACGACAACGGATAAAATCCATTGTCGTTTCTTTCAAATACAACGGATTTGTGCCTACGACAACGGATAAAATCCGTTGTCTTTGAGGGCAACGACAACGGATTTTATCCGTTGTTGTAGAGATTTAGTTTTGACAACACCATCAGTTACAATAGTTTTAGACCCCCTACGACAACGGATAAAATCCATTGTTTTTTTGCGTTTTTCTTGTAGTGTGATCAGATGAAACGCGAGGTTGGGAAAGAATGAGGCTCAAAACTTAATATATATTTGTATGTATAATGGGCTGGGATTAATAAATAATTAAACCAAGTTTTAAAACATTAAAGCACACTAATATGTCAGATTTAAAACTCCTATTTTCGTAATAATAAATTTTGGGACTTTGAAAGCATCTTTAAAGTCCATAAAATGGCTTATTTATGTGGAAAACGGGCTTTTAAACATATATATATATATATGTATATATATATATATATAAGCCCATAGTTTTTTCTATAAAATAAGTCTTAAAAAAATTATTTATAACTCTTAAAAATCCTAAACATAATTTTAGATGAAAAACTTCTATCTCGTTCGTATACGGTCCCGTCTACGCAATCCCAAAATAACCTCTCAAAAATATTCATAAATTTCAAATAACGGGTTAAATGCTATAATAAAATTTAAAACATAAAAATTAATCACATATGTCACATAATGACACATAAAAATTATTTAACCCCTTTTTAAATTTTTTTTAAATAATTAAATTCCTTAGTTATGCATGCGGGTTTACGTAACGATTTCGGACGCTACAAATTTTTAGCAATATTACAAGAGATTGTTTTACTGTAATTCAGATATTTATTTATTTATTTTATTTCTTATTTTTAATTCATTCGTGGGATTATATTTTTATTATTTATTCTTGCAGGAATTTCTTTTCTAGTGAATGTGAAGACGTGAAGTACAAAAACATGAGCCTTTTGATAAATAAATGAAAGAAATTTTCCTGGGAGACGAAGGAAAACTCGAGCACGAATGGCAAAACGTAATAACACTGAGGATCCAGTTACTCGACATGTGATGTGATGGACTATGTATAACCTAATATCCTTGTCAACATTTCTAGCATCACAAAGACAAGATTTCAAGCTAATAACTTTAAGATCAAGCCGACAACCATCCAGATGATCCAAACATCAGTTTAATTCGGAGGCTCTGCAACATATGATCCTAGCGCACATATCACAAAATTTCTTGAGCATTGTGACACTTTTAAGAAAAATGGCATTACTGATGACGTTATTAGGTTACGTTTATTCACATTTTTTTTACGAGATTAAGCTAAATCTAGGTTAAATTATTTTCTTGTAGGATCCATAACAACTTGGGAGATGATGACAAAATATTTTCTTTCAAATTATATTTTGCCCTTTAAGAATGCAAAAAATGCGGAGCGATGTCACCAAGGAGATGCTCACACCATGTCCTGTCTGTCTGGATTCAGGTACTGACCTTTTATAATGGTTTATTTTTTGCTAATCGTTCAACAATTAATGCATCTGCAGGAGGTACTATCATGAGAAAAACACCGGAAGAGGCATATGAATTGTTAGAAGATATAACATCACACACATACCGGTGGCGGTCAGATAGGAATTTTCCAAAGAAGATAACTATAGTTCGTCAAATCAATGATTTCACGGATATAGTTGCACAGTTGGAAGCTCTGAAAAAGAAAATAGATATTATGAGTGTGACATCAATGAAGGTTCAGACTATCACATGTAATATGTGTATGGAGGGGGGTGCGGCTGCTGCTGTTCAACAAGCTAAGAATGTAAATTATGTTGGAAATTGGCCAACAAACAACCCTTGCTCGAATATCTATAATCTGGGATGGAAGAATAACCCAAATTTCTCATGGTCTAACCAGAATAAGAATCAGTAGAATTTTGTGAGACTTCCACTTTGATTTGCGCATCAAGACAAGAAGCAGAGTTTGGAGGAGTTGATGACTGATTTCATATCATTTGCAGAAAATAGATTTCAAAATTAAGATGCTTCAATTAGGAATTTGGAGACTCGGTTGGGATAGTTGGCAAACATCATCGCTGGGAGAACTCAAGGAATTTTTCCAAGTGATACTAAAAAGAATTCTAAGGAACAAGTGAAGGCTATCGAAGCATGCATGGTATTTTGGGACTTAGTGTGCGGTTTTTATGTGCATTACTCTTTTTAGATGGTGGATAAAGACGATAAGATGAGGATTTCCATAGATGTCCCCATGGACACCTCTACCATCGTGAGGGTCAATGTTGTTTTTAGATGCAGAGGTTCCTACAGATACAGTTGAAGCCTTTGGTAGGAGGCAAGACTCTTGAGGCAGCGAAAGATTGGTTTGAGCGGATGGAGAGTTGCTTTTGTGCCTTTGACTGTTCTGAGGAGCAAAATATGGAGGCTACTATGTTTATGTTGAAGGGACGCGCTCGAAAATGTTGGAGATCTGTGTCTGCCCAGTTGATCCAATAGCAAGGTTAGGTTTTATGGGATAATTTCCGCAAGGCTTTTATGAAGTTGCATTTCTTCCAGCTGTCAACTAGGTGACATCGATTGAGTTTCTTAATCTGAAGCGGGGATCAATGTCTATCGATGAGTACCGGTAGAAATTCATCGATCTATTGTCATTTTGTACGCACATTGGCGCCAGTTCTGAAGCCATATGATCACTTCCTACAGGGTCTTAACCAGGATATTTTTTATTGGGTCACATTTTGTGATGATTCGAATTATTATGAGGGCTTGGTGAAACGTTTTCATCAGGCATAGATCGGTGTGAACCATGCGAAGCTATTGCAGTCTTCCCATCCTGGAAGTTCTCTTGGCCTATGGGCACAATCATTCAAGAATTAGGTTTCTAAGTCTTCTTTTTATGGTATCAGTGGTGTGTTCCATTCCGTAAATAATAATTCGGGACATTGTGATCACTGTGGGAGATTTTATTCGACGGAGGAGTGTCATAAGGCCTCTGATGCCTATTTTCTTTGCAGTGATATGGGTCACATAAGGAGAGACTGTCCCACCCTGTATACTTTTGGAAGTGGATCTCATTCTTCTGTTTAGCCAAGCCAGGCACAAGTTCCACATGGTACTTCTACTTTGAATCCACATGTGCAGGGATAGGTGTTTGCCCTCAACTAGGATCAAACCAATGCTGAGAGCGAGCATATTATTGCATGTAGTTTTATGTTATGCGGAATACTCACATTTGTCTTGATAAATATAGGAGCATCACATTCTTTTATTTTTGCCACTTTTTCCAAGAGGAATAGGTTGCACTATGTGTCCTTAGACATTGTTTTAGCTGTGTATACTCCGATAGGTTAGGAGATTTTAGCTAAATATCTAGTGATGTGTTGTTCTCTCAAGTTTGAAGGACATACGTTAACCGAAAATTTGAAGATCTTAGTGGTGGAGGACTTTGACTGTATTATGGGGATAGATCTTCTCACCTTGTATCGAGCTATTGTGGACTGCTATTAGAGATTGGTGCAGTTTCGTCCAGTTGTGGGTGATAGTTGGTTATTTTATGGTGAGGGAGTGCGATCTATGATGTCTTTAGTGTTGGATTTGAAGGGTTTATCATGCCTTAGAGTCAAGAAATGAAGGATATCTCATTTATGTCATTGATACATCCACATATAGAATGGGTATTGAAGTTCTGCTTGTAATGTCCAAAAATCCCCAAATCCACTCACGAGATATTTGAGTAACTTATTACAAAAATTATGTGTTTATTTGTTTTAATGATATATTCTAATGAAAATTTTTTATTTTTATTTTTTTTCAGGTATGGGTATAGTTTCTGTGACGAAGGGAATCGAGACTTGCCTTTGAGTAATGTTTAAGAATTTTAAAGAAGTATGAGTTTATTATGTAGTTTTTATTTAAATATTTATGTATGTTATTTGATATTAAATTTTAGGAAAGGAAATTATTTTTACATGGGGCAACATCCGGTCCATAGACTATTCTTTTAAAGATTAGAATCCAACTTTACGCATTCAAAAGTTAGCGTCGAACCCTTTATTTTATCTCCTTTCATGTTCAGCCGCCTCTCCCATTCACCCTAAACTCTTTGAAATCCACTTCTCCATTCAAGAATATTTTGGCGTCGCTAATTCGAGAAAAGGCTAGGATCGTGTTTCCGAAGTTTGGATTTTCATACCAACAAAGAAAAGACAAGTTTTATTCAATATTTGAACCAATATCCAAGCAATATTATATATTTTTTTGATATTGATGTGTGTATTCTAATTATATGATGTTTAGTTGCGATAAATCCCCATGATTTTTTAAAAGAACGATGTACGGTGACATGTATCCGTGAAGCGTAAGACGTTCTCAAAGAATTAGGATCCTTCTTTGTGTTTAAGGATTTTAAAAGAGTAAAAATATTTTTATGATGATTTGAAGTTTTGATGTATTTTTTTAGTTATGTTCATGGGTACGAGTCGTTATAATGATGTTTTTACTTGTATTGAGGTCTATTTATTTGGTCATGTCATGTTTTGTGTACGTATATGCATCCTTAAAGGTTTCCAAAGACTCCAAAATCTATTTTTGATGAAGATTTTATGTTTGATATGTTTTGTTAGCAAGAGTTTTAAAGAATAAAAAACCTGAATTTTTGGTGTTGGGTTGAGTTTGATGCATTTTTAGATTCAAAAATATTGTGGATGAGTAATTTTATGGGCCATATGTTGTGTTTTTAATCCTATTCTTTGATAGGTGTCGATTGGTAGGTGTTTGTGAGTTCGTTAAAAGGTTTTTGAATGAGAAATGAAAAGAAAATCTCTGGCCGTGTTTGCTTGAAAATGCAAGAAGAACGCACGCCCTAACGGAATGGGGCACATAGGGTTTCTGTCTGGAAATTCTAAAATGCGATTTTTCAACTTCTCTTATGCGTTTATGTCCTAAAATGCATGTGATGGTGCTTTTCAGGTCTTTTGTTTGTTTGATGAATGAAGTTTTCGTCGAGAACTTGGAGAACGGCTTACATGGATCTCTAACTATGCATAACGCATGATGGTCTAAGTATTTCTTTCATGAATGTTATTTTATGTATGAATCATAATATTTTATGAAAAATTATGGGACATGTTCACCTTCTTTTAAATCGCCTAAATGTTTTCCAAGCATGAAAGTTTATGAGCATAAAATGAATGAACATGAAATGAATTATTTTCATTCAAGAATGTTTTATGAAAATGATGATAATATTTGTATAAATGAAAAATTCATTTTGATGTCTTGTATGTACTTGTGGTTGCTGTACGGGACTGGTATTTTGAGATGAGCGTCGGAGGTGCCTTTCCAAAAAATGAATGAGTATACTAGCTTTGGATAATATGAGACGGTACCCATATTGTTTTTGGCCAGTATTGGATGTACCAAATGTTATATTTATATTGCGCAACTATTTGCATGATCATGGAACACAATGTGTGTAGTAGCCCAGTTCCATTTTACAATATTAAAATGGTTATATATGTTTAGAACTAATAAATATTTTATTAACAAGAGCACAAGTCAAGATCAAGAATACATGGCATGAGAATGAGCAAGGGTTGATGGATTTGACCATGGGCTCGGGTCGGTCATGAGTAGCTCGAGTCGGTCATGAGTAGCTCGGGTAAGTCATGAGTAGCTCAGGTCGGTCATGAGTAGTTCTGGTCGGTCATGAGTAGCTCGGGTCAGTCATGAGTAGCTCAGGTCGGTCATGAGTAGTTCTGGTTGGTCATGAGTAGCTCGGGTCAGTCCTGAGTAGCTCTGATCGGTCATAAGTAGCTCTGGTAGGTCATGATTAGCTCAGGCGAGTCATGACTAGCTCTGGTCAGTCATGAGTAGCTCGAGTCAGTCATGAGTAGCTCTGGTCGGTCATGAGTAGATCGGGTCGATCATGATGGAAACCAAGGTAGTGTTTGGTCATGGAAAGAGCAGTTCAGGTGGGGCTTGACCAGGAGCAGTTCAGGTTGGTCTTGACAAGGAGCAGTTCAGCTCGGGGCCTAACCAAAGGAGCAGTTCAGCTAGGGGTTTAACCAAGAGCAGTTCAGGTCTGGCTTGACAAGGAGCAGTTCAGGTCGGGCTTGACAAGGAGCAGTTCAGCTCGGGGCTTGACCAAGAGCAGTTTAGGTCGGGCTTGACAAGGAGCAATTCGGGTCAGGTTTGTGACCAGGTCGGGTCGGGCTTGGACCTAAGACAGCTAGGGGTTGTCTTCTTCCAGCTTAGTTCAGACTTTGGTGTGAGGTACGAAAGTACTGTTCGAGATACCCTGACTGAGTATGCATGTATTATGTGCTTGCATGATTTATATGGCATGATTGTATCTGCATATATTATGACATGATCGCATGTTGCATGCATGTTCATGATGAGCTTATATATATCCTTGAGATATCCTGTAGTAGGGTTTTACTCTATCCTATTAGTGGATGGATTTCCATCGATTTGGATCCGGTATATCCACAGTTGGTATGGGAGACACCTCCTGAAGCGACGACACAGATTGCTACATATCTAGGGTCCGGTCTGTCTTTGATATGTGATTCTTGACCTCTAGTCTCGGGAGTCGGTACACTTGCATTTATGCACTCATATAGTACTGTTTACTCATACTCTCGTGATGAGCATTTTATGCTCACGTCTCGTATTATTTTGGGGATACCCTATTCCATGGGGCAGGTTTGCAATTGAATGAGGCGGGTGGATCCAGGAGGGACTAGGCAGTGGGCGGCCAACTGGGTGTTTTGCCTAGGATTTATTTATCTATGTATTTGGGATTATACATTGTTCGATATGGTTGTATAACTATTTGGGTATTTATAGATTCCTTTTCTTGGGATTGTATAATGTTTATTGCTTCCGCAGTTTATTTTGGTTTAATGTTTAATTAAGTTATTTGCATTCTTAAGTTTCTGATTATTAGGTGATCTCGGTAAGGGTCACTACATTTATGGTATCAGAGCATGCAATAAGATTCTTTGGGACATAGTACTGATATTGTTGGATTAACTTGGGTTATAAATACTGTGTTTGGGTGTAAACAATATTTCAGTTTAAAGTATTGAATCATTGGTTTTAATGATTCTAGATGTGTGTTGTACCAGTTTCAGTTTAAGATTGTACATCATTCGATGTAATTGGATTCTAGTTATTTTTCTATTACATGGGATTGTAATAAGAATTTTATAGAACTGAGATTGGTGATTTTGGTATTTGATCTTTTGATATTTTCTTGAGATTAATCCAGTGTTTAGTTGATCAATGTTAAACTATAGTAACTTACTGGGTAATTGCATGTTTTCAGTTGGATAGTTCTAGATGTATTCCCTATAATATTTCATCAAGATATAATATTGCCAGGGATGATATGTTTTCATCAGGGGTAAAGTGATGAGTTATACCAAGTACTGTGGACTGTGTGGATATATGACTAGACGGAGAGGAAGTGCGACCCCCATGTTTCTATTTCTCTGGAAACCTTTCGTGTTTCAGAGGGTCTCTGAGAGCTTTGCTTGCTTCAGATGGTTATTCATGGGGAGACTACCTCAGTCTTGTGTTTTGTACCAGTCAAATAGGGGTATTGTTATTCGGATTCTCTCGTAGAGATTTAGTTATCGTCTGGCTTTCGTCAGAGATACAGATGTTGGATTTCTATTGTAAGGATTAGTCTTGGAAGAAATTTTCCTTGAAAAGTGATCATTCTGAGCAGCTAGGTTTTGTTTTCGATATTGTGATTTTACTAAACAAATAGATCTAGTAGGTGGAAGGATTTCTACTAGTGAGTATTTAGAGTATAGTCTAACTTCGTCAGAGATGGAGAGTGACATTCCTTTGGGTCAAGGAAGGTACCAAATATCAGATTAAGGGAAAATCTGCTTTGGCTTTGTTCATTTTTGTGTTTATCTTGTGTGGATGTAATCAGTGGTAGTAGGTCTAGATTGGTACGGGATTAGTGCCAGCAACTACCCTTAGCTATTTTTTTGACTCTGACAGAGATAGGAATGATGAGTTCAGTGTGAACTTTGTAATTCCAAGTGTTAGTAATTAGTAGACTTATGGCAACGAGATCAGAGTTGTTGATCGAGCCATGTAGGTTATCAATGATCATTGGATTATATTCCGACTATGTCAAAGATATGAAATGATATTTCATAGTGACCGAGGTTGTACATGAAATAGAATAATCATTAGTATGAAAATTAATTATACTAGTGTATATGGTTTGGACAGGAACAATTTGATGATAAGAACAGTTTGGTGCAGGATTTGTGCTAGTGATTACCTATGATTATTGTCTGACATCGTTAGAGATAAGGATAATGAACTTGTTATTCCAAGTATTTTGGATTCAGATAGTTCTCGTTGAACAGAATCACAAAGATCATAGTTGTTGATCATTAGTGTGAGATTCTGGAAAATCGAGAATTAGTGAATGCTAGATTTAATTGATAGATCCTTTTGGGCTAGATATGAGCTACAGTGGATCAAAAGTAATGGATACGGATGTTAAGTCTAATCAGTACTGATTTGGGATATTATGGACTAGAAAGTACTGGAAACAGTTTTGTAAAGCTCGTATGCTTAAGAACATGGTTTGTAAGGTATATTCAGAATTTCTCAATAAATGTGTTAGTTCATCTTTTGGATTTTCTTCAGTTAAGAAGGAACGATAAGATGTAACACTTGTGATTTTGGGAACCAGTAAACTATGTTTTGATTTATCTGTGGCAGATACAGATGTTGTAACCCAGTAATGAGGGAGATTAATGTTTCTTTTGTAAAAACATCATTTTGGATTGAGCAATGTTAATCACTAAAAAAAACTGATAAGATGAGTACAGTACTCAGGTATTCAGTATTCAGGTATGTTTTCACAAGTATTTGTGTAAAATATTCCTCAGATTTTGATCTAGAAAGTGTTTGAATTTCAAATGGGTACTAACAGGATAGCATCAAGTGTGTAGACGTGGAAAAAGGACAACAGCTGAGATCTATTTGTTACTAGGTCTAGCGGGATGGTTGTCACTGGTTTTCCGGAATGTCTATTGGATGCGTTAGACCATTGATGTATCTGATTTGATAGGATCGAGTCAGAAGTTAGCTAGATTGAATTGATTTGAGGACTTCGAAAGGAAGGGATGAAACGGTTGTGTTCATCTAATAGCGTAAGTCAAAAATCAGCAAGGATTTCTATTATCCGTGATAGGATAATCAGTATTGTTGTTTTGAGAATTATCTCAAATTATGATATAGATTTCACTATTCGAACCAGATTATTAGTACTAAGTATGTTACTAATCGACTTTTGAGTCAACAGAATAAAAATGAGTATTTCCATGAAGAGAATCTGAAGGATTCAGGAAATCAAGAATTATGGATTTTGATTCAGCCTGGCAAGATCATTTGCCATTGATTGACTTCGCGTACAACAAAAACTATCATTGTAGTATTGGGATGGTACCTTTTGAGGCGTTGTACGGGCGACGTTGTCGTACACCACTCTTCTAGGAAGAAGTGGGTGCGAGACAGGCCGATGGACCAGATTTAGTCCAGCAGGCCGCAGATATTGTTGATCAGATCAAGAAACGGATTAAGATTGCATAGTATCGTCAGGTTAGCTATGCTAATACTAAGCGTAGGACTCTGCAGTTTGATGTCAAGGAGAAAGTATTTCGGACAGTTTTACCTTTCCGCAAGATTCTCAGATTTGGTCTCAAGGGTAAGCTGTCTCCAAGATTTATTGGTTCGTTTGAGATCTTATAGAACATTGGTGATTTGGCTTGTCGACTAGCCTTGCCACCGAGTATTCATGACGTGTTTCATGTATCCCTGTTGCGACAGTATGTGGCAGATCAATCTCATGTTCTGCAACCATTTGAAGTTCAGGTGGATACTGATTTGACTTATATAGAGAGACTAGTTCCTACCCTAGATCATAAGGATAAGGTCTTGCGGAATAAAGTTATTTCTCTGGTTCTAGTTCAGTGGCAGCACCGAGGCACTGAAGAAGCCACTTGGGAGCTTGAGAGCAGGATGCGTTCAGAAAATCCTGAGTTATTTTGATTTTATTTCAGTATTGTACTAAGTTTTACCTTGTAAAATGTTGGCATTTGAATAAAATAATGTTTCTACATGTTGTGTTATTTTCGGTACTTAAGATGTGATTTCGAGGACGAAATATCTTATGTGGGGGAGAATGTAGTAGCCCAATTCCATTTTACAATATTAAAATGGTTATATATGTTTAGAACTAATAAATATTTTATTAACAAGAGCACAAGTCAAGATCAAGAATACATGGCATGAGAATGATCAAGGGTTGATGGATTTGAACATGGGCTCGGGTCGGTCATGAGTAGCTCGATTTGTCATGAGTAGCTCAGGTCGGTCATGAGTAGTTCTGGTCGGTCATGAGTAGCTCGGGTTAGTCATGAGTAGCTCAGGTCGGTCATGAGTAGTTTAGGTCGGTCATTAGTAGCTCGGGTCAGTCATGAGTAGCTCTGGTCGATCATGAGTAGCTCTGGTTAGTCATGAGTAGCTCGGGTCAGTCATGAGTAGCTCTGGTCAGTCATGAGTAGCTTAGGTCAGTCATGAGTAGCTCTGGTCGGTCATGAGTAGCTCGGGTGTAGTGACCCTTATCGAGATCACCTACTAAACAGAACTTAGACATGCAATTAACTTAATCAAATAGTAAACCATAATTAAGCTGCGGAAACAATAATTAATAATACAATCCCAAAGAAAGGAATCTGTAAATACCAAAATAGTTATACAACCAAATCAAAAAATGTATCAACCCAATACGAAAGATAAACCCTAGGCGAAGCTCCAGCTGGCCAACCACTGTCTAGCCCCTCTTGGATCCACCCGCCTCATCCAATCGCAAATCTGCCCCATGGAACAGGGTATCCAAAAACACAGAGTATGAGACGTGAGCATAAAACGCTCAGCACGAGAGTATGAGTATACATGCATGCAAAGTGAACTCCCTACAGACTCGAGGTCAAGGATCAGATAACAAACACAGACCGGGCCCTGGTATGTAGCACGATGTGCCGTCGCTTCAGGAGGTGGCTCACATACCGAAATATTAGTGGATACACCGGACCCAAATCGATGGAAGTCCATCCACTAACAGGATAGGGTACAACCCTACTAACAGACATCTCAAAGAGATAACTCAAGATGCAAATATATGCAGCATAAAATCATGTCATATAAATCATGCAGTCACATAATACATGCATACTCAGTCAGGATATCTCAAACAGTACTTTCGTACCTCAAATGCTAATCAAGCTCTACCAGCTCTAGGTTTATGCCTATAGTCCGCACTACACTGCCAAATGAAACTAATATCATTATAGTGCCCTAAAAGCCTTAACTAAGCTATTGCATACTCCTAAATATTTTTAGGAAGCAAAAACTATACCTTCATCCGTCGTCAGCCCTTTGCTGTCGATTGCATCAAAACTAGGCCACAGCTCCGCTACGAGGCCTGGATCACTACGCCACTTCCGAATTCCCAATGGAACGCCTAGAATGCCCTAGATCTAAGCTGGAAGACCAAAGAATCGAGAGAAAAGGGGTGATTGGTGCATTTCAAAATGAGGCTCGGCTCCCCATATTTATAGACTGACTTCGGACCATCCGAACCCCACTTCGGAGCCTCCGAACACGTTTGGGCCATCCGAACTTGACTTTGGGCCATCCGAAGTCCCAATAATACGTCAGTCGTGATGTCATCTAGCTGACGTAAGCAATGACATAATACTGGACTACGATTGGGCTGCTTGAACCTGCCGACGGAGCGTCCGAACACCTTCGGAGCCTCCGATCCTGGCTTCGAATCGTCCGATCCTGTTCGGAGCCTCCAATCTCCCTTTCGTAGCATCCGAACTCAACCCAAGTAATTATGATTAGTTCCTTAATCTCTTTAATTGGTTACGGGCTACTACATTCTCCCTCACTTAAGATATTTCGTCCTCGAAATCAAATCTTAAGTACTGAAACCGAAAAATCATGCATAAACATCTTTATTCAAATCAAAAGTTTACAGGGTTTATAATTGAATACAACTCGAAAATGAAATCAAAATAACTCAGGATGTTCTGAACGCATCATGCTTTCGAGTTCCCAAGTGGCTTCTTTAGTGCCTCGGCGCTGCCACTGAACCAAAACCAGAGGAATGACTTTATTCCGCAAGACCTTATCCTTATGATCCAGAATACGAATAGGTCTCTCTACATAAGTCAAATATGTATCCACCTAGACTTCAGACAGCTGCAGAATATGAGACTGATCCGCCACATACCGTCGCAACAGAGATACGTGAAACACATCGTGAATACTGGATAGATACGGTGGCAAAGCCAGACGATAAGCTAAGTCGCCAACGCTCCCCAAGATCTCAAATGGACCGATTAATCTAGTAGACAAATATCCCTTGAGGCCAAATCTGAGAATCCTGCGGAAAGGTGAAACTCTCAGAAACACTTTCTCCCCAAAATCAAACTGCAAAGGCCTATGCATGGTATTAGCATAGCTGGCCTGACGATCCTGTACAATCTTAATCCGTTTCTTGATCTGATCCACAACATCTGCTGCCTGCTGGATTAACTTTGGTCCCTCAGCCTGTCTCTCCCCCACTTCTTCCCAGAAAAGTGGAGTACGACAACGTCGCCGTACAATGCCTCAAAAGGTGCCATCCCAATGCTAGTATGATAGCTGTTATTGTACGCGAACTCAATCAATGGCAAGTGATCCTGCCAGGCTGAACCAAAATCCATAACGCATGCTCGAAGCATATCCTCCAAAGTACGGATAGTACGCTCTGACTGTCCATTGGTCTCCGGGTTATAGGCAGTACTCAAACTGAGAGTATTGACCATCGCACGCTGAACACTCCCCCCAGAACCTACAAGTAAACCTGGGGTCTCGATCGCTGACAATGCTCACAGGCACTCCATGGAGTCGAACGATCTCTTGAATGTACAACCAAGCCATACGATCCACAGAATACTCTCGGCTATAGGCAATGAAATGCGCTGGCTTGGTGAGTTGGTCCACCACAACCCAGATAGCATCACAATTCCTCGAGGTCATCGGCAAATGGGTCACAAAATCCATCGTGATAAGCTTCCATTTTCACTCAGGAATAGGCAGACTGTGAAGCAAACCTCCAGGTCGTTAGTGTTCTATCTTGACCTGCTGACAAACAAAGCATCTCGAAACATACTGATACACACTGCGTTTCATCCCCTTCCACCAAAAATGAGTGCGTAGATCCTTGTACATCTTGTTGCTCCCCGGATGAATACTCAACTTAGTGCGATGTGCCTAAGACAAGATCTCCTCTCGCAACTCTTCATACTACGGAATCACAAGCCTACCAGATAAACACAGAAAACTATCTGACTGATAGTGAAATCCAGATGTGCTACACTCATTGGCTAGACGAGCCAAATGCTGGGTATTCGAATCAGACATCTGAGCATTCCGAATCCGCGAATACAAAGCTGTCTCAAATAATATCGCAAACATCTGGATACTCTGCATACCTTTCTTGTTCTTGAAGTTATACCCTGAAGAACAACACTCCCCGATCGCACTAAACATCAAACAAGTCTGAAGTGCGGATAGTCGCACCTTGCGACTCAAGGCATCAACGGTGAGGTTAGCAGCTCTCGAATGGTACTTAATCTCGCAATCATAGTCCTTAAGCAAGTTCATCCAACGTCTCTACCTCATGTTTAACTCTGCCTGAGTGAACAAATACTTGAGACTCTTGTGGTCGGTGAAGATCTCAAATTTCTCGCCATACAGATAATGACGCCAGATCTTCAAAGAAAACACAATAGCTGCCAACTCCAAATCATGAACTGGATAATTGTCTTCGTGCAGCTTCAACTATCTTGAAGCATATGAGATCACATGCCCATTCTGAGTCAGGACACAACCTAGCCCTTGAAGAGAAGCATCTGTGTACACCACATACCCTCCAGATCTTGACGGTAATGCCAACACCGGTGCAGAATTCAACCGTCATCGAAGCTCACAAATGTTCTCCTCACACTCTGAGGACCACTCGAAATCAACATCCTTGAGGGTAAGCTGCGTCAAAGGTCAAGCTAGCTGCGAGAAGTTCAGAATGAAGCGATGATAATATCCTGCTAGACCCAAAAAACTACGGATCTCAGCGACCGTCGTCGGACGTGACCAATTAAGCACAGCTTCAATCTTGCTTGGATCAACAGAAACCCCTCCCTGGATATGATATGGCCAAAAAATACCACTCGATCCATCCAAAACTCACACTTACTCAGTTTGGCATATAACTGCTCATCCCGAAGATTCTGCAGTACCAACCTCAAGTGAGAAACATGCTCGTCCGCATTACGCGAATACAACAGAATGTCATCAATGAAAACCACAAAAAATTTATCCAAAAACTCCGTGAAGACACGGTTCATCAGATCCATAAATATAGCCGGCGCATTAGTCAATCCGAAAGGCATCACTAGAAACTCGTAATGCTCATAGCGAGTACGGAATGCAGTCTGGGCTATGTCTTGATCTCGGACTCTCATCTGATGATACCCAGATCTCAAGTCAATCTTGGAGTAGATCTAAGTACCCTGAAGCTGATCAAACAAGCCATCAATACGAGGCAAATGATACTTGTTCTTCACAGTAACTCGGTTCAGCTGCCGATAGTCAATGCATAGCCGCATAGACCCATCCTTCTTCTTCACAAAGAGAACAGGAGCTCCCCAAGGAAATGAAATAGGATGAATGTACCCCTTGTCCAAAAGATTCTACAACTGATTCTTCAACTCTTGCATCTCCGACAGAGCTAGACGATACGGTGCTCAAGAAATAGGTGAAGTAACCGAAATCTCATCTGAAAATACATCTGGGAATTCATCCACAACTGAAATACTCTCTAACCCAATGCTCTCAGTGGACAAATCAACTTCATCGATGAGGTAACCTTCCTCGCTAGACTCTAGAGCTCGACATGCTCTCAAAGCTGATACCAGTGGCATCGGGGGTCGCGCTCCCTCACCATAGAAAAACCATCTATCATTCCCTTCCGGATGAAAGCGTACTAATCTCTGATAGCAGTCCACTGAAGCTTGATAGGTAGTCAGCATGTCTATCCCAAGAATACAATCGAAATCATCCATCAAAAGAACCATGAGATTAGATATCAGAATGTTCCCTTCGAACTCTAAAGGGCAACCCATCACTAGACGCTTAGCCAAAGCAGATTGACCCATCGAAGTAGAAATAGAAACTACTACGTCTAGTGCATTGCATGGTAACTTATGGTTCTTAACAAAACGTGAAGAAATGAAGGAATGAGATGCACCAGTGTCAATAAGTACAAGATCAGGTATACCATATAACAGAAATTTACCTGCGATGACCTTCTCATTCTCCTCCACTTCCTCATCGTGCCTCAAGGCAAACACCTGGCCAGAAGCTCGCGGCTTCAAGTTAGAACTCCCAGCAGACTTTCCCTGCGACCTCTGCTGAACGGTGGCCTGAGAACCCGATCCTGAACCTGAGGCGGACTCCCCCAGATAGTGGGCAATCCCTCCGGATATGACCAACCTCTCCACACCGAAACATGCTCCAAAATCTCTACGGAACTTGTCTGACGGATGGTTCTTACCGCAATGGTCACACTTCTCCTTCTTCCCAAAACGAACAACACCAGTGGAACCAGAGGAAAAAGAAGCAGATCCGGACTTCTTGAAAGTCTGAGCACGGGGACCCAAAGAACTCGCAGGCCTAGACTGAAATAAGGACCTGTTATGCCGAATGTTATCCTCCACCTGGTGACAATGGCTCACCAAACCCTCATAGGTCATATCATCACCGACCGCCACACGGTCATGAATCTCAGGGTTAATGCCCTGAAGGAACAGATTATACTTCATATCAGAGCTGTCAGCAATCTCGGGGCAATAAGATAACAGATCGAAGAAATTCTGCTGATACTCGTCAATAGACATGGTTCCATAACGCAAAACTCAGTAACTCACCCGCCTTCATAAAATGGAGTGCAGGAGGAAAATACAGCTTCTGAAAAGCTGTGCGGAACTCACCCCAAGTGGCAACTCCTATCGCCGCAACAAAGGGTGCAGAAGTGAATCTCCACCACTTACGGGCTCGCCCATCCAGAAGATAGCCAAGTGTCTTCATCTTCTGCTCCTCAGTACAGCAAAACGTTTGAAAAGTCATCTCCATACGATCTAGCCAGTTCTCCGCATCCTCCAAAGACTCGCCTCCAACCAAGGGCTTAGGACCCATCTATAAGAATCGACGTACACTGAAACGTTTTTCGTCATGACGACGATGATGGCATTCCCGACGATGCTCTCGATCATCATCTCCCCAGCGTACACCTGAACTACCATGGCTACTCTGATCATCGTAATTTGCCATCTACAAAAATTAACCTCACGGTTACCTTATGCAAAATCTAAATCCCAAGAATACTATGCATGCTCTGATACCATAAATGTAGTGACCCTTTGAAAGAGTGGGTGCCCGGTGAGCCAACTTGTGGCTAAGGGCTTTTATGACTCTATGTATAAACAATCTTTTGTTTAATATAATTTACACTTTTATAATGGCATTTACTTTATCTTTTATCATATTATTATGTTGTGACATACTATAAGATGTTTAGATGAAGACCTTGAATATAATATAGTGTATGTAAGATGTGGTAGCACATGGGGATGGCTATCATGAAACACATCTTATAGTCACTGTATATTCTAAACAGTTCCTAGTCGATTGAGCCGTCCGTTAATAAGGATAAGGATCGCTCGAGATTGAGACTAGCATTTGCGATTCCGAGTACCACGTTTCATTGGTATGGAACATAGAGATGTTCAAAGCATGCAAATGGATATTCATATGATGAATGATCGAACTATCATATCCGGACTTTTCAAGTGGTTATCACTTATCGAGTGGATAAAGTCCACGGTTTTTGTTGTACACCATTAGTCCTTTGAAAGAGTAGGTGCCCGTTGAGCCAACTTGTGGCTAAGGGCTTTGATGACTCTTTGTATAAACAATCTTTTGTTTAATATAATTTACACTTTTATTAATGGCAATGACTTTATCTTTCTTCATATTGTTATATTGTGATATACTATTGTTGTTTTGATAAAGACCTTGAATATACTATAGTGTATGTAAGATGTGGTAGAACATGGAGATGTCTATCATGAAACACATCTTATAGTCACTGTGTATTCTAAACTGTTCCTAGTCGATTGAGCCGTCCGATAACAAGGATAAGGATCGCTCGAGTTTGAGACTAGCATTTGCGATGCAGAGTACCACGTTTCATTGGTAAGGAACATAGAGATGTTCGAAGCATGCAAATGGATATTCATACGATGAATGATCGAACTACCCTATCCGGACTTTCCAAGTGGTTATCACTTATCGAGTGGATAAAGTCCGCGGTTTTGGTTGTACACCATTAGTCCTTACTACTTGAAACATCATTGAGACTCTATATGCTAGTACTGTGCTTTGACTCGTTTACCGACTCTATTGGGGTCATCAGGTGTCGGGATTGGGTACAGTTACAACACATATAGGAGTCGATGCTTTGTTGTCAAGGATTCACCACATACTTGCGAGTGTGGATATCCTATGCGATCTGAGGAGATATTAGTGTGACGAATCTCTGGCCAGAGTACATGATGTGGTTTAAGAAATGGTTTCTTAGTAGCACATGCGATGTCACTATTTGATCTTCAAGATGTATTGCATAGTTATCGAATCTCGAACGACTCTCGATTTACCAATGGTTGTTGATTCGATCGGGATATATGGATGAAGGGACCGTACTGTACGCTAACCAAAATCTATTGGTTCTTGCAGGCACTATCAGTGATACCTAGGGAATCATGGGGCGATGTTGCTAGGCGCTCTTACCATGATTCGATGGGCAAGTCGGAAATTGTTGTTCCGAGTCACAAGGAGTTGTGAGCCCACGGCTAGCTGTATCCCTGAACCATTGAGGGTCACACAGAGTAATGGATTTTTAATCCCCGTTGAGATAGTTAAATTTAAAGAGTTAAATTTAATGAACAAAGAATTTGGACTTCTTATTTAAGAGTAGAGGAGTAAAATTTCCTAAAATGACATAGGGATGGGCATTTTTGGAAATCACTGAATTCGGATTCAGAAAAATTTATCTTGACTTTAAAAGGTGCAGAAATGGTTTCTGTGCACATTGGTGAAATCGGTTTATCAATCGGAGTCATGTTTATATTTATATTAATTTCGGAACATGCGGGCTTTGCTTGTCGGGCTTGAACTTATGACTAATGGGCCCTAAGCTGTTAGCGGCCTACATTATAAATAAGTTATTGCAGTACAAAAATTACATACAACAGGTCACAAAATTTTGAAAAACCCTAGTCCTTTTCTTCTGAAGTGGCCGCCCCCTTTTTCCCTCTGCTCGGTAAAATCCAGTCTGTGAATTTTGAATTACAGTCTGGTTTAACGGATCAAATTCGTTAATCTCTTCGTAGAAACTTCTGATAGATTTTCTAGTGCAATTTATCAGAGGGATTAAATATCCATTCGTGGACCTGATTGAAGAACAGTTCGTCCATCAGTTCCAGGGATATACAACAAGAGCAGAGCAATCTGTTGGTGTCCAAAATCTCGATTCGAGATTGAAGGTAAAAATTTATAATTGTTATTTAATTTTTACACACACAATTTAATCGTAAGGTTTTGATACCCACTATGGAATCATTTCATATAAAATTTTTAAACTTCCGCTGCACCGAGTATCAATTCTGATTGATCTGATCGCCGCGTTCTCCAACAGTGGTATCAGAGCCAGGTTGCTCAGATCAAGCGATTAAATTAATCGATTGTACAAAAATTTTTTAAGCCTCGGTTTTTGAAACAAAATAAATATTTAAAAATAAAAAAAAAAAATTTTGGGCAAAAACCCGGGCAGCGATCGTCGCTGCCCTAGGTGCAGCCGGCTGCCCGGCCCGAGCCCTAGGGGGCGCGGGCAGCCCGGGAATGTCCTGGGCGGCCCGCGGAGAAATTAATTTTTAATTTTAAATTAAATTTTAATATGTTAAAATTCTATTTTTGGTGCGATCGAAAATTGTTTTTGATTGGTCCACGAGGCGTCGGATCGAATTGTTCGAGTCCGAAAATTTTAAAATTGATTTTTGGATAAATTTGAATTTTTGGAAAATTTAAATAATTTATACGTTAAATTGAATTTTGAAATTAATTATTTTTGGTACAATTGATGATAAGATATGATCTTATGGATATATTGAGTAAAATATGATTTTATGTATAAAATTGGATTTTATAGATAAAATATGATTTTATTTGATAAAAAGATAAAATATGATTTTGTATGTAAAATAAGATTTTATATATGGAATATGATTTTATCCTTTTAAATTTAAATTTCCATTGCATGTTATCCAATAAATTAATTTTGAATTAAATGTTATTGGATAATGATGATCGATTGCCATGACCAATTTTGTAGGTGTATGTTAGGAATTTACATTTGTTTTTATTGTTGTTGGATTTATTAATGGGCCTGGTTTATGGCCCAATATGAATTGTCATATGTAATAAAAGTGGGCTTGGTTTATGGCCCGTTCCAACCCCTTAAAAATGTATCCCCTACTTGTCATTGTTATTTATTGTAAATACATTAGATATAGTGGGAGATGAAGATTTGAAGACGGAGGTGGGCCCAACAAACAATAAAGACAGAAGAAATGTAAGTTGGAAGCTCAATGTAATAGGATTGCATTGCATACTGCATATTACCTAGGATTGGACTAAGACTCGTGATTGGCAACCACGGGTCGATTAGAAATGGAATCGATCATCCTATATAATATGTGATATTATTGTTGTATGCATGTTTTAGACAAAATTGTGTGAATCCGGCAAGCATACAAAATTTTAAAAATGATGAGACAAATTTTCATAATTAAAATCCCTCATTTTAAATATGATTTAAAATTGATATCAAGATAAATAAAAGAAATTTAAATTTTTTTAAATGTTCCTACCTTCCATCAACGATCAATGTATGAGATGCTACCCGCGGATACGGTCCGGCTCATATTATTGGGGGGGCCCGTTCGTCGAAAAGCTGTACATTGGATCGACACATGTTGTAAGTTGGGTGGAACTCCCATGGGATCGGCTCATATTATTGGGGGATCCACATGGCGACCGTCCATCACAACTTAATATTGATGGGTCATCTTGACATGTCACAATAATCGGCGTCATATTATTGGGCCCTTATTGGACATGAGGTAAACACGTGGAGGTTGCTTTGGAAGCAATTGGGCTCTACATTTTGAAAATTATGGTTGACTGATATTATTTGGGACCATAGTTTGTCAATTGGACTCCATTTTCTCACTAAGGAAAACAGTTTCCCGTTTTTACTAGAGGGTAGTGAAATCGTTAAAATAGTAGGAGTGAGATTCAAAAAATAAATTTTGCCTATTTTATGTCTTAGTAAATTACTTAAACAATCACTGATATTTGTCTGTTTCTTTTCAGTATTTCATAAAGATGAATTCGCGTAATCCACTTTTCTCGATCCTCGAACAAAATAAGTTGACTGGCGCAAACTATACGGAATGGTTCCGTAAGTTGAAGATTGTCTTGACTTCGGAGAAGATGCTCTACGTGTTAGAAAAATCTCCTCCGAAGGAAGCACCAGCTGACATAAGTCCGGAAGAGTTAGCCAAACTTGATACATGGTGGGACCATGATATCAAGGCCAAATGCTATATGCAAGCCTCGATGTCTGATGAACTCCAGAGGCGATTTGAGGACACCGTGAATGCTGCTGACATTCACGTACAACTCAAGGAACTTTTTGGGGCTCAATCGAGGGCTGAAAGGTTTGCTACTGTAAAGGAGCTAATGACGTGTCGCATGAATGAAGGGACTTCGGTCCGTGATCATGGGGTACGAGTGATTTGGCTCATACAGAAGTTGGTAACCCTTGATTTGGTGTTGGAGCATGAACTCAACGTGGACTTACTACTTCTGTCTCTTCCTTCTTCGTTTGACGGATTTGTGGTGAATTTCAATATGAACAAGATAGAGGCCTCCCTTGAAGAGATGGTCAATATGCTTGTGACATATGAATCCACATTAAAGAAGGATAAACCGGCTTTCTTGGTGGGCTCCTCTTCTTCTGCTAAGAAGGGGCCAAGTACAAAGGATAAGAAACGTTCTGCCCCACCCAAGAAAATCGAACCCGAGAAGAAGTACAAGACAAAGGCTTCAAACATGGAAAAATCCAAGGATGTTTGCCATTACTGCATGAAGCCCGGTCATTGGAAGCGTAACTGCAAGGAATATCTAGAGCAGTTGCGAACTGCGAAGGGTATGTTCTATATTGAAATAAATGTTTAACTTAATACTACTTCTTGGGTATTGGATACCGGATGTGGATCTCACATTTTCAATGATTTGCAGGTGATGACAAGAAGTCACAGGCTTAGAATGGGTGAGACCCAGCTGAGGCTCGGAAATGGTTCCAGAGTTGAAGCTAAAGCTGTGGGAGATATTTATTTAATTTTGTAGAACGGTTTTAAGTTACTTTTGAGAGATGTTTTATTTGTTCCAGATTTGATTAAAAACATTATTTCTGTTTCTATGCTTGATAGAGATGGTTATTCTTGCAATTTTGTGAATGGGATTTGCAATATTTACAAGAATGAATGTTTGATTGGAAATGAACAACTTGAAAATGATCTATATAACTTAAAACTAAAAGACGTTCCAATAAATTATGTTGATAAACCGGCAACAACAAACAAAAGGAAAATCGATAGCCAAAACCCGGCAAACCTTTGGCATGCTAGGCTAGGTCATATTTCCTCAAGGAGGATGAACAAGCTAGTGGGAGAGAGCATGTTTGATATGTCTGATATTAACTCTCTACCTACTTGTGAATCCTGTCTGAAAGGAAAAATGACTAAATCTCCTTTTAAGGGGAAACCTGAGCGTAGTCAAAATCTGTTGGATTTGATCCATACAGATGTTTGTGGTCCATTTAGAGTTGGTACTCAATATGGCCACACCTACTTCATTACCTTTACTGATGATTATTCAAGGTATGGGTATTTATATTTAATGAAATATAAGTCTGAATCATTTGAAAAGTTCAAAGAATTCAAGGCTGAAGTAGAAAACAAGCTAGGTAAAAGTATTAAAGCACTTCGATCGGATCGAGGTGGAGAATACTTAAGTACCGAGTTTTTGGATTATCTGAAAGAGAATGGGATTCTCTCTCAGTGGACTCCTCCTATGACACCACAGCTGAATGGTGTATCGGAGCGTCGTAATCGAACTTTGTTGGACATGGTTCGATCCATGATGAGCTTCACTGAGCTTCCACCTTCGTTTTGGGGCTATGCGCTTGAAACGGCGGTATTGTTGTTGAACAACGTCCACACTAAAGCAGTGGACAAAACACCATACGAGTTATGGAATGGCAAAGCTCCTAAGTATTCGTACTTGAGGATTTGGGGATGTCCTGCTTACGTGAAGCGGACAGTGGGAGATAAGTTGGATAGTCGATCCACCTTATGTTATTTTGTAGGGTATCCGAAGAATTCAATCGGATATTATTTCTATTATCCTGCTGAAACAAAGGTGTTTGTTTCAAGGAATGCCACCTTCTTGGAGAAGGAATTCTTATTGGATAAGAAAGGCGAGATGATGGAACTCGAAGAAATTCGAGAAGAACCCGAAATACAAAATAACGATCCTACACCTCAGGAACCATTGATAGACACTCCTGTACCTAGAAGATCCGAGAGGACTTCTAGACCTCCTATTCGATATGGTCTTCTTCTTGAAGGGGATCAAGATGAACCCGATGTTGGATGTGATCCAAGAAACTTCAAGGAAGCAATTTCTGATGCGGATTCAAATTTATGGCTTGAAGATATGCAGTCGGAAATAGATTCGATGCATACAAACCAAGTTTGGTCTTTAGTAGATCCTCCCGATGGAATTGTTCCAATAGGGTGTAAATGGATCTACAAGAGAAAGCTTGGGCCTGATGGTAAGGTATTGACCTACAAGGCGCGATTGGTGGCGAAAGGTTATACTCAAAGACAAGGAGTTGACTATGATGAAACCTTTTCACTAGTTGCAATGTTCAAGTCCATAAGAATTCTTATTGCCATAGCTGCTTGGTATGACTATGAGATATGGAAAATGGATGTGAAGACTGCTTTTCTTAATGGAGACATTAAGAAAGAAATCTATATGAAGCAGCCTGAGGGTTACACATCCATGGGAAGCGAGCATAAGGTATGAAAGCTTCAGAGATCAATTTACGGTCTAAAACAAGCATCAAGAAGTTGGAACCAGAAATTTGATGAAACAATAAAGGATTTTGGTTTCATCAAGAACCCGGATGAACCATGCGTGTACAAGAAAGTAGTTAAGGATGATGTGACATTCTTAGTACTTTATGTTGATGACATCCTACTCATTGGGAATGACGTAGGGATGTTGCAGTCAACAAAGATATGGTTATCAGGTAGATTCTCGATGAAGGATTTGGGTGAGGCATCCTATATTCGTGGGATACAGATCTATAGAGATAGATCTAAGAGAATGATAGGACTCACTCAATCAACCTACATCGACACCATATTGAAACGGTTTTCAATGGATGGGTCCAAGAGAGGACATCTACCCATGTGTCATGAAGTTTCTCTATCCAAGTCTATGTGTCCCAAGACGGATGAAGAGATAGAGAAAATGACACATGTACCATATGCGTCAGCCATAGGTAGTATCATGTATGCGATAATATCTACCAGACCGGATGTAGCATTTTCTCTAATTGTCACGAGCAGATATCAAGCTAATCCCGGTCAAATGCATTGGAAAGCCGTGAAGGACATTCTTAAGTACTTACGAAGGACTAAGAATATGTTCATGGTATATGGAGGAAGAGAACTAAAATTGGAAGGCTATACCGACTCTAGCTTCCAAAGTGACGTGGATGACTCGAAGTCAACCTCTGGATTTGTGTTCATGCTCAATGGCGGTGCTGTCTCTTGGAAGAGTTTCAAGCAGGACACCACAGCGGATTCCACCACTGAGGCAGAATACATTGCAGCATCAGCTGCTGCTAAAGAGGCCGTTTGGATGAGGAATTTCGTCCAAGAGTTGGGCGTCATTCCTGAAGTTGTTGGTCCAGTCCCGGTGTACTGTGACAACACGGGTGCCGTTGCTCAGGCAAAGGAACCAAGGTCTCATCAAAGATCCAAACACGTACTGAGGAAATACCACATCATCCGGGAGATTGTGGAAAGAGGAGACATCACTGTCGAAAAGTGGCCTCTGCAAACAATATCGCTGATCCACTTACTAAGCCTTTGCCAGGACCATTATTTGACAAACATCGCGAAGCAATGGGTCTACGTAGTATGACTAGTTGGCTTTAGGGCAAGTGAGAGATTGAAAGAGTAGGTGCCCGTTGAGCCAACTTGTGGCTAAGGGCTTTGATGACTCTTTGTATAAACAATCTTTTGTTTAATATAATTTACACTTTTATTAATGGCAATGACTTTATCTTTCTTCATATTGTTATACTGTGATATACTATTGTTGTTTTGATAAAGACCTTGAATATACTATAGTGTATGTAAGATGTGGTAGAACATGGAGATGTCTATCATGAAACACATCTTATAGTCACTGTGTATTCTAAACTGTTCCTAGTCGATTGAGCCGTCCGATAAAAAGGATAAGGATCGCTCGAGTTTGAGACTAGCATTTGCGATGTAGAGTACCACGTTTCATTGGTAAGAAACATAGAGATGTTCGAAGCATGCAAATGGATATTCATACGATGAATGATCGAACTACCCTATCCGGACTTTCTAAGTGGTTATCACTTATCGAGTGGATAAAGTCCGCGGTTTTGGTTGTACACCATTAGTTCTTACTACTTGAAACATCATTGAGACTCTATATGCTAGTACTGTGCTTTGACTCATTTACCGACTCTATTGGGGTCATCAGGTGTCGGGATTTGGTACAGTTACAACACATATAGGAGTCGATGCTTTGTTGTCAAGGATTCACCACATACTTGCGAGTGTGGATATCCTATGCGATCTGAGGAGATATTAGTGTGACGAATCTCTGGCCAGAGTACATGATGTGGTTTAAGAAATGGTTTCTTAGTAGCACATGCGATGTCACTATTTGATCTTCAAGATGTATTGCATATTTATCGAATCTCGAACGGCTCTCGATTTACCAATGGTTGTTGATTCGATCGGGATATATGGATGAAGGGACCGTACTGTATGCTAACCAAAATCTATTGGTTCTTGCAGGCACTATCAGTGATACCTAGGGAATCATGGGGCGATGTTGCTAGGTGCTCTTACCATGATTCGATGGGCAAGTCGGAAATTGTTGTTCCGAGTCACAAGGAGTTGTGAGCCCACGGCTAGCTGTATCCCTGAACCATTGAGGGTCACACAGAGTAATGGATTTTTAATCCCCGTTGAGATAGTTAAATTTAAAGAGTTAAATTTAATGAACAAAAAAGTTGGACTTCTTATTTAAGAATAGAGGAGTAAGATTTCCTAAAATGACATAGGGATGGGCATTTTTGGAAATCACTGAATTCGGATTCAGAAAAATTTATCTTGACTTTAAAAGGTGCAGAAATGGTTTCTGTGCACATTGGTGAAATCGGTTTATCAATCGGAGTCATGATGAATTTTATATTAATTTCTGAACATGCGGGCTTTGCTTGTCGGGCTTGAACTTATGACTAATGGGCCCTAAGATGTTAGCGGCCTACATTATAAATAAGTTATTGCAGTACAGAAATTACATACAACAGGTCACAAAATTTTCGAAAAACCCTAGTCATTTTCTTCTGAAGTGGCCGCCCCCTTTTTCCCTCTGCTCGGTAAAATCCAGTCTGTGAATTTTGAATTACAGTCTGGTTTAACGGATCAAATTCGTTAATCTCTTCGTAGAAACTTCTGATAGATTTTCTAGTGCAATCTATCAGAGGGATTAAATATCCGTTCGTGGACCTGATTGAAGAACAGTTCGTCCATCAGTTCCAGGGATATACAACAAGAGCAGAGCAATCTGTTGGTGTCCAAAATCTCGATTCGAGATTGAAGGTAAAAATTTATAATTTTTATTTAATTTTTACACACACAATTTAATCGTAAGGTTTTGATACCCACTATGGAATCGTTCCATATAAAATTTTTAAACTTCCGCTGCACCGGGTATCAATCCTGATTGATCTGATCGCCGCGTTCTCCAACATCCTTACTACTTGAAACATCATTGAGACTCTCTATGCTAATACTGTACTTTGACTCGTTTACCGACTCTATTGGGTCATCAGGTGTCGGGATTGGGTACAGTTACGACACATATAGGAGTCGATGCTTTGTTGTCAAGGATTCACCACATACTTGCAAGTGTGGATATCCTATGCGATATGAGGAGATATTAGTGTGACGAATCTCTGGCCAGAGTACATGATGTGTTTTAGGTTACTTGGTGTTCCTAGTAACACATGCGATGTCACTATCTGATCTCCAAGATGTAATGCATAGTTATCGAATCTCGAACGACTCTCGATTTACCAATGGTTGTTGATTCGATCGGGATATATGGATGAAGGGACCGTACTGTACGCTAACCAAAATCTATTGGTTCTTGCAGGCACTATCAGTGATACCTAGGGAATCATGGGGCGATGTTGCTAGCCGCTCTTACCGTGATTCGATGGGCAAGTCGTAAATTGTTGTTCCGAGTCACAAGGAGTTGTGAGCCCACGGCTAGCTGTATCCCTGAACCATTGAGGGTCACACAAGTAATGAATTTTTAATCCCCGTTGAGATAATTAAATTTAAAGAGTTAAATTTAGTGAATAAAAAAGTGGGACTTCTTATTTAAGAGTAGAGGGAGTAAGAATTCCTAAAATGACATAGTGATGGACATTTTTAGAAATCACTGAATTCGGATTCAGAAAATTTATCTTGACTTTAAAAGATGCAGAAATGGTTTCTGTGCACATTGGTGAAATTGGTTTATCAATCTGAGTCACGATGAATTTTATATTAATTTCTGAACATGCGAGCTTTGCTTGTCAGGCTTGAACTTATGACTAATGGGCCCTAAGCTGTTAGCAGCCCACATTATAAATAGGTTATTGCAGTACAGAAATTAGACTACATAGGTCATAATTTCGAAAACCTAGAGAGCCTCCTCTCTTGAAATTCGGCCGACCCCTCCCCCTCTCTCACAGAGTTCGAAAATCCAGTCTGTGAATTTTTGAATTTGCAGACTGATTTAACAGATCATATCTGTTCTATCTCATCGTAGAAACTTCTGATTGACTTTCTAGTGCAGTCTATCAGAGGTATTAAACTTCTGTTCGTGGACCTGATTGAAGAATTGTTCGTTCATCAGTTCTCGTGATATACAACAAGAGCAGAGTAATCTGTTGGTGTCCATAATCTCGCTTCAAGATTTTAAGGTAAAATTTACATTGTTTAAATTTTATGTTATCAATTTTAATCGTAGGAATTTGATACCCATATGGAATCGTTCCATATAAAATTTTAAAACTTCCACTGCACCGGGTATCACTTTCTTTTTCGATTCGGAGAACGACCGTGTTCCAACAGTGGTATCAAAGCCAGGTTGTTCTCGGATTTTACGATTAAAATTTTATCGATTGTACAAAGCCTCGATTTTTCAGAAAAATAAAACGAAAAAAAAATTTTTTTTTTTTAATTTTCCGGGGGGGGACTGCCCGCTGCCCGAAAGGGCAACGGGCGGCCGGTGCCCTGCGCGCAGGGTGCCTGCGCGCAGCTGGACCGCGGATGCGGCCCAGAAGCCCAGCGTGCTGGGCTAGGGCAAACGTTGCCCTAGCCCAGGGGCCCAGCGACGGGGCTGGGCCCCTGGCCCGAATGTCGGGGACTACCCGAGATCGTCCCGGGCAGCCCAGAAAAAATTAAAATTTTAATTTTTTTTGAAATTTTGAATTTCGGCCCGTTAATTGTTATTGGGCCCAGTTTTTGGCCCGATTAAAAAATTGTTTCAGTTGGTCCACGAAGAAATGGGTCAAAATTGTTTGAGCCCAAAATTTTTAAGAAAATTAATTTTTGGATAAATTTTGAATTTTGGAAATTTATAAATTTAATCCAATAAATTAAATCTTTAATTACTAATTTTGGTACAATTGATAATAAAATATGATTTTATGTATAAAATTGGATTTTATATGTAAAATATGATTTTATGGATAAACTAGATAAAATATGATTTTATATGTAAAATGAGATTTTATGTATGAAATATGATTTTATCTATTTAAATTTTATTGCCATTACATGATATCCAATAAATTAATTTTTGAATTAAATATTATTGGATAAGGATGATCGATTGCCATGACCAATATTATAGGTGTATGTTAGGTTGTTTACATTTGGCTTTATTATTGATTGTTGGATTTTATTAATGGGCCTGGTTTATGGCCCAAATTTGATTTTATCATTTGTAATAAAAGTGGGCCTGGTTTATGGCCCGTTCCCACCCCTATAATGTATCTCTTTATTTGTCATAGTAATTTATTGTAAATTCACTAGAAATAGTGGGAGATTTTGAAGATGGAGGTGGGACCAGCAAGCAATGATAAAGACCGAAGAAATGTAAATTGGAAACTTAATGTAATAGGATTGCATTGCATACTTGCATATTACCTAGGATTGGACTTAGACTCGTGATTGGCAACCACGGGTCGATTAGTAATGGAATCGATCATCCTAAAATAATATATGATATTATTATTGTATGCATGTTTAGACTAAATTGTATGAATCCCGCAAGCATACAAATTTTAAATGATGAGACAAATTTTCAAAATTAAAAATCCCTCATTTTAAATATGATTTAAAATTGATATCAAGATAAATAAAGGAAATTTAAATATTGTTTAAATGTTCCTACCTTCTATCAACAATCAATGTATGAGATGCTACCCGCGGATATGGTCCGGCTCATATTATTGGGGGGGCCCGTTCGTCGGAAAGCTGTACATTGGATCGACACATGTTGTAAGTTGGATGGAACTCCTATGGGATTGGCTCATATTATTGGGGATCCACATGTAGACCGTCCATCACAACTTAATATTGATGGGTCATCTTGACGTGTCACAATAAATGGCGTCATATTATTGGGCCCTTATTGGACATGAGGTAAAAACATGGAGGTTTCTTTGGAAGCAATTGGGCTCCACCATTTGAAATTATGGTTGGCTGATATTATTCGAGACTATAGTTTGTCAATTGGACTCCATGTTCCCACCAAAGAAAATGTTTCTCGTTTTCACTAGAGTATAGTGAAATCGTTAAAATAGTGGGAGTGAGATTCATAAAATAAATTTCGCCTTATTTTATGTCTTAGTAAATTAATTAAACAATCACTAATTATTGTCTGTTTCTTTTCAGTATTTCATTAAGATGAATTCGCGCAATCCACTATTCTCTATTCTCGAACAAAACAAACTGACTGGCGCAAACTATACGGAATGGTTCCGTAAGTTGAAAATTGTCTTGACCTCGGAGAAGATGTTCTACGTGTTAGAAAAATCTTCTCCGAAGGAAGCACCAGCTGATATAAGTCCGGAAGAGTTGGTCAAACTTGATAAATGGTGGGACCATGATATCAAGGCCAAATGCTATATGCAAGCTTCGATGTCTGATGAACTCCAGAGGCGATTTGAGGATACCGTGAATGCTGCTGACATTCACGTACAACTCAAGGAACTTTTTGGGGCTCAATCGAGAGCTGAAAGGTTCGCTACTGTAAAAGAGTTAATGACGTGTCGCATGCGTGAAGGGACTTTGGTCCGTGATCATGGGGTGCACGTGATTTGGCTCATTCAGAAGTTGGTAACGCTTGAATTGGTATTGGAGCATGAACTCAATGTGGACTTATTACTTCTCTCTCTTCCTTCATCGTTTGACGGTTTTGTGGTGAATTTCAATATGAACAAGATAGAGGCCTCCCTTGTAGATATGGTCAATATGCTTGTAACTTATGAAGCCACTTTAAAGAAGGATAAACCGGTTCTCTTGGTGGGCTCCTCTTCTTCTGCTAAGAAGGGGCCAAGTACAAAGGGTAAGAAATGTTCTGCCCCATCCAAGAAAACCGGACCCGAGAAGAAGAACAAGACAAAGGCTTCAAACATGGAAAAATCCAAGGATATTTGCCATCACTGTAAGAAACCCGGTCATTGGAAACGTAACTGGAAGGAATATCTTGAGCAGTTGCGAACTGCGAAGGGTATGTTTTATATTGAAATAAATGTTTCACTTAATACTACTTCTTGGGTATTGGATACCGAATGTGGATCTCACATTTGCAATGATTTGCAGGTGATGACAAGAAGTCGCAAGATTAGGATGGGTGAGACCCAGCTGAGGCTCGGAAATGGTTCTAGAGTTGAAGCCAAAGCTGTGGGAGACGTTTATTTAATTTTGCAGAACAATTTTAAGTTACTTTTGAGAGATGTTTTATTTGTTCCAGACTTGATTAAAAACATTATTTCTGTTTCTATGCTTGATAGAGATGATTTTTCTTGCAATTTTGTGAATGAGATTTGCAATATTTACAAGAATGAATGTTTGATTGGAAATGGACAACTTGAAAACGATCTCTATAACTTAAAATTAAAAGACGTTCCAATAAATTATGTTGATAAACCGGTAACAACGAACAAAAGGAAAATCGATAGTCAAAACCCGGCAAACCTTTGGCATGCTAGGCTAGGTCATATTTCCTCAAGGAGGATGAACAAGCTAGTGGGAGAGGGCATGTTTGATATGTCTGATATTAACTCTCTACCTACTTGTGAGTCCTGCCTGAAAGGAAAAATGACTAAATCTCCTTTCAAAGGATATTTGCCATCACTGTAAGAAACCCGGTCATTGGAAACGTAACTGGAAGGAATATCTTGAGCAGTTGCGAACTGCGAAGGGTATGTTTTATATTGAAATAAATGTTTCACTTAATACTACTTCTTGGGTATTGGATACCGAATGTGGATCTCACATTTGCAATGATTTGCAGGTGATGACAAGAAGTCGCAAGATTAGGATGGGTGAGACCCAGCTGAGGCTCGGAAATGGTTCTAGAGTTGAAGCCAAAGCTGTGGGAGACGTTTATTTAATTTTGCAGAACAATTTTAAGTTACTTTTGAGAGATGTTTTATTTGTTCCAGACTTGATTAAAAACATTATTTCTGTTTCTATGCTTGATAGAGATGATTTTTCTTGCAATTTTGTGAATGAGATTTGCAATATTTACAAGAATGAATGTTTGATTGGAAATGGACAACTTGAAAACGATCTCTATAACTTAAAATTAAAAGACGTTCCAATAAATTATGTTGATAAACCGGTAACAACGAACAAAAGGAAAATCGATAGTCAAAACCCGGCAAACCTTTGGCATGCTAGGCTAGGTCATATTTCCTCAAGGAGGATGAACAAGCTAGTGGGAGAGGGCATGTTTGATATGTCTGATATTAACTCTCTACCTACTTGTGAGTCCTGCCTGAAAGGAAAAATGACTAAATCTCCTTTCAAAGAAAAACCTGAGCGTAGTCAAAATCTATTGGATTTGATCCATACAGATGTTTGCGGACCATTTAGTATTGGTACAAAATTTGGTCACACCTACTTCATTACCTTTACTGATGATTATTCTAGGTATGGGTACTTATATTTGATGAAGTATAAGTTTGAATCATTTGAAAAGTTCAAAGAATTCAAGGCTGAAGTAGAAAACAAACTAGGTAAGAGTATTAAAGCACTTTGATCGGATCGAGGTGGAGAATACTTGAGTACCGAGTTTTTGAGCTATCTAAAAGAGAATGGGATTCTCTCTCAGTGGACTCCTCCTATGACACCTCAGCTGAATGGAGTATCGGAGCGTCGCAATCGAACATTGTTGGACATGGTTCGATCTATGATGAGCTTCACTGAGCTCCCACCTTCGTTTTGGGGCTATGCTCTTGAAACAGCGGTATTGTTATTGAACAACGTCCACACTAAATCAGTGAACAAAACACCATACGAGTTATGGAATGGCAAAGCTCCTAAGTATTCGTACTTGAGGATTTGGGGATGTCCTGCTTACGTGAAGCAGACAGTGGGAGATAAGTTGGATAGTCGATCCACCTTATGTTATTTTGTAGGGTATCTGAAGAATTCAATCGGATATTATTTCTATCATCCTACTGAAACAAAATTGTTTGTTTCAAGGAATGCCACCTTCTTGGAGAAGGAGTTCTTATTGGATAAGAAAGGCAAGATGATGGAACTTGAAGAAATTCGAGAAGAACCCTAGATAAAAAATAATGATCCTACACCTCAGGAACCATTGATTGACACGCCTATTACTAGAAGATCCGAGAGGACTTCTAGGCCTCCTATTAGATATGGTCTTCTTCTTGAAGGGGATCAAAGTGAACCCGACATTGGATATGATCCAAGAAACTTCAAGGAAGCAATTTCTGATGCGGATTCGAATTAATGGCTTGAAGCTATGCAGTTGGAAATATATTCGATGCATACAAACCAAGTTTGGTCTTTAGTAGATCCTCCCGATGGAATTGTTCCAATAGGGTGTAAATGGATCTACAAGAGAAAACTTGGGCCTGATGGAAAGGTACTGACCTACAAGGCACGATTGGTGGCAAAAGGTTATACTCAAAGACAAGGAGTTGACTATGATGAAACTTTTTCACCAGTCGCAATGTTCAAGTCCATAAGAATCCTTATTGCCATAGCAGCATGGTATGACTATGAGATATGGAAAATGGATGTGAAGACTGCATTCCTTAATGGAAACATTAAGGAAGAGATCTATATGATGCAACCTGAGGGATTCACATCCATGGGAAGCGAGCATAAGGTATGTAAACTTCAGAGATCAATTTATGGTCTCAAACAAGCATCAAGAAGTTGGAACCAAAAATTTGATGAAACAATAAAGAATTTTGGTTTCATCAAGAACCCGGAGGAACCGTGCGTGTACAAAAAAGTAGTTAAGGATTCTGTGACATTCTTAGTACTTTATGTTGATGACATCTTACTCAATGTGAATGATTGTGGGATGTTGCAGTCAACAAAGATATGGTTGTCAGGTAGATTCTCGATGAAGGATTTGGGTGAGGCGTCCTATATTCTAGGGATACAGATCTATAGAGATAGATCTAAGAGAATGATAGGACTTACTCAAGCTACCTACATCGACACTTTTTCAATGGATGAGTCCAAGATAGGACATCTACCTATGTGTCATGGAGTCTCTCTATCTAAGTCCATGTGTCCCAAGACTGACGAAGAGATAGAGAAAATGACACACATACCATATGCGTCAGCCATAGGGAGTATCATGTATGGGATGATATCTACCAGACCGGATATGGCATTTGCTCTGAGTGTCACGAGCAGATATCAAGCCAATCCCGGTCAAATGCATTGGAATGCCGTGAAGGATATTCTTAAGTACTTGAGAAGAACTAAGAATGTATTCATGGTTTATGGAGGAAGAGAACTGAAATTGGAAGGCTATACCGACTCTAGCTTCCAAAGTGACGTGGATGACTCGAAGTCAACCTCTGGATTTGTGTTCATGCTCAATGGCGGTGCTTTCTCTTGGAAGAGTTCCAAGCAGGACACCATAGCGGATTCCACCACTGAAGCAGAATACATTGCGGCATCAGCTGCTGCTAAAGAGGCCGTTTGGATGAGGAATTTCGTCCAAGAATTGGGCGTTATTCCTGAACCTGTTGGTCCAGTCCCGGTGTACTGTGACAACACGGGTGCCGTTGCTCAGGCAAAGGAACCAAGGTCAAATCAAAGATCCAAACACGTACTGAGGAAATACCACATCATCCGGGAGATCGTGGAAAGAGGAGACATCACTGTCGAGAGAGTGGCCTCTGCAGACAATATAGCTTACTAAGCCCTTGCCAGGACCATTATTTGACAAACATCGCGAAGCAATGGGACTACGTAGTATGACTAGTTGGCTTTAGGGCAAGTGGGAGATTGAAAGAGTGGGTGCCCGGTGAGCCAACTTGTGGCTAAGGGCTTTTATGACTCTATGTATAAACAATCTTTTGTTTAATATAATTTACACTTTTATAATGGCATTTACTTTATCTTTTATCATATTATTATGTTGTGACATACTATAAGATGTTTAGATGAAGACCTTGAATATACTATAGTGTATGTAAGATGTGGTAGCATATGGGGATGGCTATCATGAAACACATCTTATAGTCACTGTATATTCTAAACAGTTCCTAGTCGATTGAGCCGTCCGTTAATAAGGATAAGGATCGCTCGAGATTGAGACTAGCATTTGCGATGCCGAGTACCACGTTTCATTGGTATGGAACATAGAGATGTTCAAAGCATGCAAATGGATATTCATATGATGAATGATCGAACTACCCTATCCGGACTTTTCAAGTGGTTATCACTTATCGAGTGGATAAAGTTCACGGTTTTGGTTGTACACCATTAGTCCTTACTACTTGAAACATCATTGAGACTCTATATGCTAATACTGTACTTTGACTCGTTTACCGACTCTATTCAGTCATCAGGTGTCGGGATTGGGTACAGTTACGACACATATAGGAGTCGATGCTTTGTTGTCAAGGATTCACCACATACTTGCAAGTTTGGATATCCTATACGATATGAGGATATATTAGTGTGACGAATCTCTGGCCAGAGTACATGATGTGTTTTAGGTTACTTGGTGTTCCTAGTAACACATGCGATGTCACTATTTGATCTCCAAGATGTAATGCATAGTTATCGAATCTCGAACGACTCTTGATTTACGAATGATTGTTGATTTGATCGGGATATATGGATGAAGGGACCGTACTGTATGCTAACCAAAATCTATTGGTTCTTGCAGGCACTATCAGTGATACCTAGGAAATCATGGGGCGATGTTGCTAGGCGCTCTTACCGTGATTCGATGGGCAAGTCGGAAATTGTTGTTCCGAGTCACAAGGAGTTGTGAGCCCACGGCTAGCTGTATCCCTGAACCATTGAGGGTCACACAAGTAATGGATTTTTAATCCCCGTTGAGATAATTAAATTTAAAGAGTTAAATTTAGTGAATAAAGAAGTGGGACTTCTTATTTAAGAGTAGAGGGCGTAAGATTTCCTAAAATGACATAGTGATGGATATTTTTGGAAATCACTGAATTCGGATTCAGAAAATTTATCTTGACTTTAAAAGATGCAGAAATGGTTTCTGTGCACATTGGTGAAATTGGTTTATCAATCTGAGTCACGATGAATTTTATATTACTTTCTGAACATGCGGGCTTTGCTTGTCAGGTTTGAACTTATGACTAATGGGCCCTAAGCTGTTAGCAGCCCACATTATAAATAAGTTATTGCAGTACAGAAATTAGACTACATAGGTCATAATTTCGAAAACCTAGAGAGCCTCCTCTCTTGAAATTCGGCCGACCCCTCCCCCTCTCTCACAGAGTTCGAAAATCCAGTCTGTGAATTTTTGAATTTGCAGACTGATTTAACAGATCATATCTATTCTATCTCATCGTAGAAACTTCTGATAGACGTTCTAGTGCAGTCTATCAGAGGTATTAAACTTCTGTTCGTGGACCTGATTGAAGAATTGTTCGTTCATCAGTTCCTGGGATATACAACAAGAGCAGTTTAATCTGTTGGTGTCCATAATCTCGCTTCGAGATTTTAAGGTAAAATTTACATTTTTTAAATTTTATGTTATCAATTTTAATCGTAGGAATTTGATACCCATATGGAATCGTTCCATATAAAATTTTAAAACTTCCGCTGCACCGGGTATCACTTTCTTTTTTGATCCGGAGAACGACCGTGTTCCAACACCCTTACCGAGATCACCTAATAAACAGAACTTAGGCATGCAATTAACTTAATCAAACAGTAAACCATAATTAAGTTGCGGAAACAATAATTAATAATACAATCCCAAGAAAATGAATCTGTAAATACCCAAATAGTTATACAGCCAAATCAAAAACTGTATCAACCCAATCCAAAATATAAACCCTAGGCGAAGCTCCAGCTGGCCAACCACTGTCTAGCCCCTCTTGGATCCACCCTAATCTTGGATCCACCCTCATCCTTTGCAAACCTGCTCCATGAAATAGGGTGTCCAGAAATACAGAGTATGAGATGTGAGCATAAAACGCTCAGTACGAGAGTATTAATATACATGCATGCAAAGTGAACTCCCTACAGATTCGAGGTCAAGGATCAGAGAACAAAGACAGACCGGGCCCTGGTATGTAGCACGTTGTGCCGTCGCTTTAGGAGGTGGCTCACATACCAAAATATTAGTGGATACGCCGGACCCAAATCGATAGAAGTCCATCCACTAACAGGATAGGGTACAACCCTACTAACAGACATCTCAAAGAGATAGCTCAAGATGCAAATGTATGCAGCATAAAATCATGTCATATAAATCATGCAGTCGCATAATACATTCATACTCAGTCAGGATATCTCGAACAGTACTTTCGTACCTCAATTGCTAAGCAAGCTCTACCAGCTCTAGGTTCACGCCTATAGTCCGCACTACACTGCCAAATGATACTAATATCATTATAGTGCCCAAAAAGCCTTAACAAGATATTGCATACTCCTAAATATTTTTAAGAAGAAAAAGCTATACCTTCGTCCGTCGTCAGCCCTTTGTTGTCGATCACCTCAAAACTAGGCCACAGCTCCGCTACGATGCCTGGATCGCGACGCCACTTCCGGATTCCCAATGGGATGCCTATAATGCCCTAGATCTAAGCTGGAAGACCAAGGAATCGAGGGAAAAGGGGTGATTGGTGCATTTAAAAATGAGGATCGGCATCCCATATTTATAGATGGAGTTCGGACCGTCCGAACCCAACTTCGAAGCCTCCGAACACGTTCGGGCCGTCCGAAGTCCCAATAATACGTCAGCCGTGATGTCATCTAGCTGACGTAAGAAATGATGTAATACTGGATACGATCGGGCAGTTCGAACCTGCCGACGGAGCGTCCGAACACCTTCGGAGCCTCCGATCCTGGCTTCGGATCGTCCGATCCTATTCGGAGCCTCCGATCTCCCTTTCGGAGCATCCGAACTCAACCCAAGTAATTACAACTAGTTCCTTAATCTCTTTAATTGGTTACGGGCTACTACATCGGGTCAATCATGAGTATCCCCGGTCGGTCATGAGTAGATCGGGTCGATCATAATCGAAACCAAGGTAGTGTTCGGTCATGGGAAGAGCAGTTCAGGTCGGGCTTGACCAGGAGCAATTCAGCTCGGGGCTTGTCCAAGATCAATTCAGCTCGGGTTTGACAAGGAGCAGTTCGGGTCAGGATTGTGACCAGGCCGCGTCGGGCTTGAACCTAAGACATCTAGGGGTTGTCTTCTTCCAGCTTAGTTCAAACTTCGGCGTGAGGTACAAAAGTACTGTTCGAGATACCCTGACTGAGTATGCATGTATTATGTTCTTTTATGATTTATATGGCATGATTTTATCTGCATATATTATGACATGATCTCATGCTGCATGCATGTTCATATTGAGCTTATATATATATCCTTGAGATACCCTGTAGTAGGGTTTTACTCTATCATGTTAGTGGATAGATTTTCATCGATTTGGATCCGGTATAACCACAGTTGGTATGGGTGCCACCTCCTGAAGCGACGGCACAGAGTGCTTGTAGTGACCCGTATCCGTAATTAGCGATTAATGAGTATATTAATCGTAAGTTCATGTTCTGAATTACTAATACATGATTAAGGAAGTTCCTGTTGGACTAACGAACTTTGGAAATGTATTCAGAATGATCGGAATTGGTCCGGAGGGTGACACAGAATGGAAGCAACTGAAAGACTGGGTGCCCAGTGAGCCAACTTGTGGCTAAGGGCTTTGATGACTCTATGTATAAACAATATTTTGTTTAATATAATTTACACTTTTATAAAGGCGTTTACTTTATCTTTTATCATATTATTATGTTGTGACATACTATAAGATCTTTAGATGAAGACCTTGAATATACTATAGTGTATGTAGGATGTGGTGGCACATGGGGATGGCTATCATGAAACACATCTTATAGTCACTGTATATTCTAAACAGTTCCTAGTCGATTGAGCCGTCCGAAAATAAGGATAATGATCGCTCGAGATTGAGACTAGCATTTGCGATGCTGAGTACCACGTTTCATTGGTATGGAACATAGAGATGTTCAAAGCATGCAAATGGATATTCATACGATGAATGATCGAACTACCCTATCCGGACTTTCCAAGTGGTTATCACTTATCGAGTGGATAAAGTCCGCGGTTTTGGTTGTACACCATTAGTCCTTACTACTTGAAACATCATTGAGACTCTATATGCTAGTACTGTACTTTGACTCGTTTACCGACTCTATTGAGGTCATCAGGTGTCGGGATTGAGTACAGTTACGACACATATAGGAGTCGATGCTTTGTTGTCAAGGATTCACCACATACTTGCTAGTGTGGATATCCTATGCAATCTGAGGAGATATTAGTGTGACGAATCTCTGGCCAGAGTACATGATGTGTTTTAAGAAATGGTTTCTTAGTAGCACATGCGATGTCACTATTTGATCTTCAAGATGCATTGCATAGTTATCGAATCTCGAACGACTCTCGATTTACCAATGGTTGTTGATTCGATCGGGATATATGGATGAAGGGACCGTACTGTACGCTAACCAAAATCTATTGGTTCTTGCAGGCACTATCAGTGATACCTAGGGAATCATGGGGCGATGTTGCTAGGCGCTCTTACCATGATTCGATGGGCAATTCGGAAATTGTTGTTCCGAGTCACAAGGAGTTGTGAGCCCACGGCTAGCTGTATCCCTGAACCATTGAGGGTCACACAAGTAATGGATTTTTAATCCCCGTTGAGATAGTTAAATTTAAAGAGTTAAATTTAATGAACAAAGAAGTGGGACTTCTTATTTAAGAGTAGAGGAGTAAGATTTCCTAAAATGACATAGGGATGAGCATTTTTGGAAACCACTGAATTCGGATTCAGAAAATTTATCTTGACTTTAAAAGATGCAGAAATGGTTTCTGTGCACATTGGTGAAATTGGTTTATCAATCTGAGTCACGATGAATTTTATATTAATTTCTGAACATGCGGGCTTTGCTTGTCAGGCTTGAACTTATGACTAATGGGCCCTAAGCTGTTAGCAGCCCACATTATAAATAAGTTATTGCAGTACAGAAATTACACAACAGAGGTCACAAAATATTTTCGAAAACCCTAGCTGTGTTTTTAAAAGTGGCCGCCCCCCCATTTTCTCCTCTCTCTGCTCGGGAAAATTCCAGCCTATGAATTTTGAATTTGCAGTCTGGTTTAACGGATCAAATTCGTTAATTCTCTTCGTAGAAACTTCTAATAGATTTTCTAGTGCAATCTATCAGAGGGATTAAACTTCTGTTCGTGGACCTGATTGAAGAATTGTTCGTCCATCAGTTCCTGGGATATACAACAAGAGCAGAGTAATCTGTTGGTGTCCATAATCTCGATTCGAGATTGGAGGTAAAAATTTAATTGTTATTTAATTTTTACACGGACAATTTAATCGTAAAGTTTTGATACCCATTATGGAATCGTTCCATATAAAATTTTTAAACTTCCGCTGCACCGGGTATCAATCCTGATTGATCTGAACACCGTTTTCCAACAGTGGTATCAGAGCCAGGTTGCTCAGATCAAGCGATTAAATTAATCGATTGTACAAAAATTTTTTAAGCCTCGGTTTTTGAAACAAAATAAATTTTTTAAAATAATTTTTTTTTTTCGGGCAAAACACGGGCAGCGATTGGATCGCTGCCCGGGGGGGGGGGGGGGCAGCGAGGGTTGCTTCCCATGGGCGGCGACGTGATCGCTGCCCAGGGCAGCGACGGGCTGCCCGGGGTCGTCCCGGGCGGCCCGGGAAAAATTAATTTTTTATTTTTAAATTAAAATTTTAATATGTTAAAATTCTATTTTTGGTCCGATCGAAAATTGTTTTGATTGGTCCACGAGGCGTCGGATCGAATTGTTCGAGTCCGAAAATTTTAAAATTGATTTTTGGTTAAATTTGAATTTTTGAAAAATTTATAGATTTTATCCGTTAAATCAGATTTTATGAAATTAATTATTTTTGGTACAATTGATGATAAGATATGATCTTATGGAAATATTGAGTAAAATATGATTTTATGTATAAAATTGGATTTTATATGTAAAATATGATTTTATTTGATAAAAAGATAAAATATGATTTTGTATGTAAAATAAGATTTTATATATGGAATATGATTTTATCTTTTTAATTTAATTGCCATTGCATGTTATCCAATAAATTAATTTTGAATTAAATATTATTGGATAAGGATGATCGATTGCCATGACCAATTTTGTAGGTGTATGTTAGGAATTTACATTTGTTTTATTGTTGTTGGATTTATTAATGGGCCTGGTTTATGGCCCAATATGAATTGTCATATGTAATAAAAGTGGGCTTGGTTTATGGCCCGTTCCCATCCCTTAAAATGTATCCCCTACTTGTCATAGTTATTTATTGTAAATACATTAGACTTAGTGGGAGATGAAGATTTGAAGACGGAGGTGGGCCCAGCAGACAATAAAGACTGAAAAAATGTAAATTGGAAGCTCAATGTAATAGGATTGCATTGCATACCTGCATATTACCTAGGATTGGACTTAGACTCGTGATTGGAAACCACGGGTCGATTAGAAATGGAATCGATCATCCTATATAATATATGATATTATCGTTGTATGCATGTTTTAGACTAAATTGTATGAATCCCGCAAGCATACAAATTTTAAATGATGAGACAAATTTTCAAAATTAAAATCCCTCATTTTAAATATGATTTAAAATTGATATCAAGATTAAAAGGGAATTTAAATATTGTTTAAATGTTCCTACCTTCCATCAACGATCAATGTATGAGATGCTACCCGCGGATACGGTCCGGCTCATATTATTGGGGGGCCCGTTCGTCGGAAAGCTGTACATTGGATCGACACATGTTGTAAGTTGGGTGGAACTCCCATGGGATTGGCTCATATTATTGGGGATCCACATGGCGACCATCCATCACAACCTGATATTGATGGGTCATCTTGACATGTCACAATAAACGGCGTCATATTATTGGGCCCTTATTGGACATGAGGTAAAAATATGGAGGTTGCTTTGGAAGCAATTGGGCTCTAACTTTTGAAAATTATAGTTGGCTGATATTATTCGGGACTATAGTTTGTCAATTGGACTCCATGTTCCCACTAAAGAAAATGTTTCTCGTTTTCACTAGAGGGTAGTGAAATCGTCCAAATAGTGGGAGTGTAATTCATAAAATGAAATCTCTCCATATTTTATGTCTTAGTAAATTAATTAAACAATCATTGATAATTGTCTGTTTCATCTCAGTATATCATTATGATGAATCTTCGTAATCCACATGTTTCAATTCTCGAACAAAACAAACTTACTGGCGCAAACAATACGGAATGATTCCATAAGTTAAGATTGTCCTAAGTTCGGAAAAGATTTTCTAAGTGTTAGAAAAGGCTTCTCCGAAAACAGCCCCGGCTGATGTAACTGCCGAAAGGTTGGCCGAACTAGAGAAATGGTTGGACCATGATCTCAAGGCCAAATGTTACATGCAAAATTGGACAAGTCTAAACAAGTTTGCCATCACTGCAAGAAACCCGGTCATTGGAAACGTAACTGCAAGGAATATCTAGAGCAATTGCGAACTGCGAAGGTCATGTTCTATATTGAAATAAATGTTTCACTTAATACTACTTCTTGGGTATTGGATACCGGATGTGGATCTCACATTTGCAATGATTTGCAGGTGATGACAAGAAGTCGCAAGCTTAAAATGGGTGAGACCCAGCTGAGGCTCGGAAATGGTTCTAGAGTTGAAGCCAAAGCTGTAGGAGACGTTTATTTAATTTTGCAGAACGATTTTAAGTTACTTTTGAGAGATGTTTTATTTGTTCCAGATTTGATTAAAAACATTATTTCTGTTTCTATGCTTGATAGAGATGGTTTTTCTTGCAATTTTGTGAATGGGATTTGCAATATTTACAAGAATGAATGTTTGATTGGAAATGAACAACTTGAAAACGATCTATATAACTTAAAATTAAAAGACGTTCCAATAAATTATGTTGATAAACCGGTAACAACGAACAAAAGGAAAATCGATAGTCAAAACCCGGCAAACCTTTGGCATGCTAGGCTAGGTCATATTTCCTCAAGGAGGATGAACAAGCTAGTGGGAGAGGGCATGTTTGATATGTCTGATATTAACTCTCTATCTACTTGTGAGTCCTGCCTGAAAGGAAAAATGACTAAATCTCCTTTTAAGGGGAAACCTGAGCGTAGTCAAAATCTGTTGGATTTGATCCATACAGATGTTTGTGGTCCATTTAGAATTGGTACTCAATTTGGCCACACCTACTTCATTACCTTTACTGATGATTATTCTAGGTATGGGTATTTATATTTAATGAAATATAAGTCTGAAGCATTTAAAAAGCTCAAAGAATTCAAGGCTGAAGTAGAAAACAAGCTAGGTAAAAGTATTAAAGCACTTCGATCGGATCGAGGTGGAGAATACTTAAGTACCGAGTTTTTGGACTATCTGAAAGAGAATGGGATTCTCTCTCAGTGGACTCCTCCTATGACACCACAGCTGAATGGTGTTTCAGAGCGTCGTAATAGAACCTTGTTGGACATGGTTCGATCCATGATGAGCTTCACTGAGCTCCCACCATCGTTTTGGGGCTACGCGCTTGAAACGGTGGTTTTGTTGTTGAACAACGTTCACACTAAAGCAGTAGATAAAACACCATACGAGTTATGGAATGGCAAAGCTCCTAAGTATTTGTACTTGAGGATTTGGGGATGTCCTGCTTACATGAAGCAGACAGTGGGAGATAAGTTGGATAGTCGAACCACCTTATGTTATTTTGTAGGGTATCCGAAGAATTCAATCGGATATTATTTCTATCATCCTGCTGAAACAAAGGTGTTTGTTTCAAGGAATGCCACCTTCTTGGAGAAGGAGTTCTTATTGGATAAGAAAGGCGAGATGATGGAACTCGAAGAAATTCGAGAAGAACCCGAAATACAAAATAATAATCCTACACCTCAGGAACCAATGATGGACACGCCTATACCTAGAAGATCCGAGAGGACTTCTAGACCTCCTATTCGATATGGTCTTCTTCTTGAAGGGGATCAAGATGAACCCGACGTTGGATGTGATCCAAGAAACTTCAAGGAAGCAATTTCTTATGCGGATTCAAATTTATGGCTTGAAGCTATGCAGTCGGAAATAGATTCGATGCATACAAACCAAGTTTGGTCTTTAGTAGATCCTCCCGATGGAATTTTTACAATAGGGTGTAAATGGATCTACAAGAGAAAGCTTGGGCCTGATGGTAAGGTATTGACCTACAAGGCACGATTGGTGGCAAAAGGTTATACTCAAAGACAAGGAGTTGACTATGATGAAACTTTTTCACCAGTCGCAATGTTCAAGTCCATAAGAATCCTTATTGCCATAGTTGCTTGGTATGACTATGAGATATGGCAAATGGATGTGAAGACTGCATTTCTTAATGGAAACATTAAGGAAGAGATCTATATGACGCAGCCTGAGGGATACACATCCATGGGAAGCGAGCATAAGGTATGCAAGCTTCAGAGATCGATCTATGGTCTCAAACAAGCATCAAAAAGTTGGAACCAGAAATTTGATGAAACATTAAAGGATTTTGGTTTCATCAAGAACCCGGAGGAACCGTGCGTGTACAAGAAAGTAGTTAAGGATGCTGTGACATTCTTAGTACTTTATGTTGATGACATACTACTCATTGGGAATGATGTAGGGATGTTGCAGTCAACAAAGATATGGTTATCAGGTAGATTCTCGATGAAGGATTTGGGTGAGGCATCCTATATTCTAGGGATACAGATCTATAGACATAGATCTAAGAGAATGATAAGACTTACTCAAGCTACTTACATCGAAACCATATTGAAAAGGTTTTCAATGGATGGGTCCAAGAGAGGACATCTGCCTATGTGTCATGGAGTTTCTCTATCCAAGTCCATGTGCCCCAAGACTGATGAAGAGATAGAGAAAATGACACATGTACCATATGCGTCAGCCATTGGTAGTATCATGTATGGGATGATATCTACCAGATCGGATGTAGCATTTGCTCTGAGTGTCACGAGCAGATATCAAGCTAATCCCGGTCAAATGCATTGGAAAGCCGTGAAGGACATTCTTAAGTACTTACGAAGGACTAAGAATATGTTCATGGTATATGGAGGAAGAGAACTGAAATTGGAAGGCTATACCGACTCTAGCTTCCAAAGTGACGTGAATGACTCGAAGTCAACCTCTGTATTTGTGTTCATGCTCAATGGCGGTGCTGTCTCTTGGAAGAGTTCCAAGCAGGACACCACAGCGGATTCCACCACTGAGGCAGAATACATTGCAGCATCAGCTGCTGCTAAAGAGGCCGTTTGGATGAGGAATTTCGTCCAAGAGTTGGGCGTTATTCCTGAAGTTGTTGGTCCAGTCCCGGTGTACTGTGACAACACGGGTGCCGTTGCTCAGGCAAAGGAACCAAGGTCTCATCAAAGATCCAAACACGTACTGAGAAAATACCACATCATCCTGGAGATCGTGGAAAGAGGAGACATCACTGTCGAGAGAGTGGCCTCTGCAGACAATATCGCTTACTAAGCCCTTGCCAGGACCATTATTTGACAAACATCGCGAAGCAATGGGACTACGTAGTATGACTAGTTTGCTTTAGGGCAAGTGGGAGATTGAAAGAGTGGGTGCCCGGTGAGCCAACTTGTGGCTAAGGGCTTTTATGACTCTATGTATAAACAATCTTTTGTTTAATATAATTTACACTTTTATAATGGCATTTACTTTATCTTTTATCATATTATTATGTTGTGACATACTATAAGATGTTTAGATGAAGACCTTGAATATACTATAGTGTATGTAAGATGTGGTAGCATATGGGGATGGCTATCATGAAACACATCTTATAGTCACTGTATATTCTAAACAGTTCTTAGTCGATTGAGCCGTCCGTTAATAAGGATAAGGATCGCTCGAGATTGAAACTAGCATTTGCGATGTCGAGTACCACGTTTCATTGGTATGGAACATAGAGATGTTCAAAGCATGCAAATGGATATTCATATGATGAATGATCGAACTACCCTATCCGGACTTTTCAAGTGGTTATCACTTATCGAGTGGATAAAGTCCACGGTTTTGATTGTACACCATTAGTCCTTACTACTTGAAACATCATTGAGACTCTATATGCTAATACTATACTTTGACTTGTTTACCGACTCTATTCAGTCATCAGGTGTCGGGATTGGGTACAGTTACGACACATATAGGAGTCGATGCTTTGTTGTCAAGGATTCACCACATACTTGCAAGTTTGGATATCCTATACGATATGAGGAGATATTAGTGTGACGAATCTCTGGCCAGAGTACATGATGTGTTTTAGGTTACTTGGTGTTCCTAGTAACAAATGCGATGTCACTATTTGATCTCCAAGAAGTAATGCATAGTTATCGAATCTCGAACGACTCTCGATTTACCAATGATTGTTGATTCGATCGGGATATATGGATGAAGGGACCGTACTGTATGCTAACCAAAATCTATTGGTTCTTGCAGGCACTATCAGTGATACCTAGGAAATCATGGGGCGATGTTGCTAGGCGCTCTTACCGTGATTCGATGGGCAAGTTGGAAATTGTTGTTCCGAGTCACAAGGAGTTGTGAGCCCACGGCTAGCTGTATCCCTGAACCATTGAGGGTCACACAAGTAATGGATTTTTAATCCCCGTTGAGATAATTAAATTTAAAGAGTTAAATTTAGTGAATAAAGAAGTGGGACTTCTTATTTAAGAGTAGAGGGAGTAAGATTTCCTAAAATGACATAGTGATGGATATTTTTGGAAATCACTGAATTCGGATTCAGAAAATTTATCTTGACTTTAAAGATGCAGAAATGGTTTCTGTGCACATTGGTGAAATTGGTTTATCAATCTGAGTCACGATGAATTTTATATTAATTTTTGAACATGCGGGCTTTGCTTGTCAGGTTTGAACTTATGACTAATGGGCCCTAAGCTGTTAGCAGCCCACATTATAAATAAGTTATTGCAGTACAGAAATTAGACTACATAGGTCATAATTTCGAAAACCTAGAGAGCCTCCTCTCTTGAAATTCGGCCGACCCCTCCCCCTCTCTCACAGAGTTCGAAAATCCAGTCTGTGAATTTTTGAATTTGCAGACTGATTTAACAGATCATATCTATTCTATCTCATCGTAGAAACTTCTGATAGACTTTCTAGTGCAGTCTATCAGAGGTATTAAACTTCTGTTCGTGGACCTGATTGAAGAATTGTTCGTTCATCAGTTCCTGGGATATACAACAAGAGCAGTTTAATCTGTTGGTGTCCATAATCTCGCTTCGAGATTTTAAGGTAAAATTTACATTGTTTAAATTTTATGTTATCAATTTTAATCGTAGGAATTTGATACCCATATGGAATCGTTCCATATAAAATTTTAAAACTTCCGCTGCACCGGGTATCACTTTCTTTTTCGATCCGGAGAACGACCGTGTTCCAACACCCTTACCGAGATCACCTACTAAACAAAACTTAGGCATGCAATTAACTTAATCAAACAGTAAACCATAATTAAGTTGCGGAAACAATAATTAATAATACAATCCCAAGAAAATGAATCTGTAAATACCCAAATAGTTATACAGCCAAATCAAAAACTGTATCAACCCTATCCAAAAGATAAACCCTAGGCGAAGCTCCAGCTGGCCAACCACTGTCTAGCCCCTCTTGGATCCACCCTCATCTTGGATCCACCCTCATCCTTTGCAAACCTGCTCCATGAAATAGGGTGTCCAGAAATACAGAGTATGAGATGTGAGCATAAAACGCTCAGTACTAGAGTATTAATATACATGCATGCAAAGTGAACTCCCTACAGACTCGAGGTCAAGGATCAGAGAACAAAGACAGACCGGGCCCTGGTATGTAGCACGCTGTGCCGTCGCTTTAGGAGGTGGATCACATACCAAAATATTAGTGGATACTCCGGACCCAAATCAATAGAAGTCCATCCACTAACAGGATAGGGTACAGCCCTACTAATAGACATCTCAAAGAGATAGCTCAAGATGCAAATGTATGCAGCATAAAATCATGTCATATAAATCATGCAGTCACATAATACATTCATACTCAGTCAGGATATCTCGAACAGTACTTTCGTACCTCAAATGCTAAGCAAGCTCTACCAGCTCTAGGTTCACGCCTATAGTCCGCACTACACTGCCAAATGATACTAATATCATTATAGTGCCCAAAAATCCTTAACAAGATATTGCATACTCCTAAATATTTTTAAGAAGCAAAAGTTATACCTTCGTCCGTCGTCAGCCCTTTGTTGTCGATCACCTCAAAACTAGGCCACAGCTCCGCTACGATGCCTGGATCGCGACGCCACTTCCGGATTCCCAATGGGATGCCTAGAATGCCCTAGATCTAAGCTGGAAGACCAAGGAATCGAGGGAAAAGGGGTGATTGGTGCATTTAAAAATGAGGATCGGCATCCCATATTTATAGACGGAGTTCGGACCGTCCGAACCCAACTTCGAAGCCTCCGAGCACGTTCGGGCCGTCCGAAGTCCCAATAATACGTCAGCCGTGATGTCATCTAGCTGACGTAAGAAATGACGTAATACTGGACTACGATCGGGCAGTTCGAACCTGCCGACGGAGCGTCCGAACACCTTCGGAGCCTCCGATCCTGGCTTTGGATCGTCCGATCCTATTCGGAGCCTTCGATCTCCCTTTCGGAGCATCCGAACTCAACCCAAGTAATTACAACTAGTTCCTTAATCTCTTTAATTGGTTACGGGCTACTACATCGGGTCAATCATGAGTATCCCTGGTCGGTCATGAGTAGATCGGGTCGATCATAATCGAAACCAAGGTAGTGTTCGGTCATGGGAAGAGCAGTTCAGGTCGGGCTTGACCAGGAGCAGTTCAGCTCGGGGCTTGTCCAAGATCAATTCAGCTTGGGTTTGACAAGGAGCAGTTCGGGTCAGGCTTGTGACCAGGCCGTGTCGGGCTTGAACCTAAGACATCTAGGGGTTGTCTTCTTCCAGCTTAGTTCAAACTTCGGTGTGAGGTACAAAAGTACTGTTCGAGATACCCTGACTGAGTATGCATGTATTATGTTCTTTTATGATTTATATGGCATGATTTTATCTGCATATATTATGACATGATCTCATGTTGCATGCATGTTCATATTGAGCTTATATATATATCCTTGAGATACCCTGTAGTAGGGTTTTACTCTATCATGTTAGTGGATAGATTTTCATCGATTTGGATCCGGTAGAACCACATTTGGTATGGGTGCCACCTCCTGAAGCGACGGCACAGAGTGCTTGTAGTGACCCGTATCCGTAATTAGCGATTAATGAGTATATTAATCGTAAGTTCATGTTTTGAATTACTAATACATGATTAAGGAAGTTCCTGTTGGACTAACGAACTTTGGAAATGTATTCAAAATGATCGGAATTGGTCCGGAGGGTGACACAGAATGGAAGCAACTGAAAGAGTGGGTGCCCGGTGAGCCAACTTGTGGCTAAGGGCTTTGATGACTCTATGTATTAACAATCTTTTGTTTAATATAATTTTCACTTTTATAAAGGCGTTTATTTTATCTTTTATCATATTATTATGTTGTGACATACTATAAGATGTTTAGATGAAGACCTTGAATATACTATAGTGTATGTAGGATGTGGTGGCACATGGGGATGGCTATCATGAAACACATCTTATAGTCACTGTATATTCTAAACAGTTCCTAGTCGATTGAGCCGTCCGAAAATAAGGATAAGGATCGCTCGAGATTGAGACTAGCATTTGCGATGCCGAGTACCATGTTTCATTGGTATGGAACATAGAGATGTTCAAAGCATGCAAATGGATATTCATACGATGAATGATCGAACTACCCTATCCGGACTTTCCAAGTGGTTATCACTTATCGAGTGAATAAAGTCCGCGGTTTTGGTTGTACACCATTAGTCCTTACTACTTGAAACATCATTGAGACTCTATATGCTAGTACTGTACTTTGACTCGTTTACCGACTCTATTGGGGTCATCAGGTGTCGGGATTGGGTACAGTTACGACACATATAGGAGTCGATGCTTGGTTGTCAAGGATTCATCACATACTTGCTAGTGTGGATATCCTATGCAATCTGAGGAGATATTAGTGTGACGAATCTCTGGCCAGAGTACATGATGTGTTTTAAGAAATGGTTTCTTAGTAGCACATGCGATGTCACTATTTGATCTTCAAGATGCATTGCATAGTTATCGAATCTCGAACGACTCTCGATTTACCAATGGTTGTTGATTTGATCGGGATATTTGGATGAAGGGAACGTACTGTACGCTAACCAAAATCTATTGGTTCTTGCAGGCACTATCAATGATACCTAGGGAATCATGGGGCGATGTTGCTAGGCGCTCTTACCATGATTCGATGGGCAATTCGGAAATTGTTGTTCCGAGTCACAAGGAGTTGTGAGCCCACGGCTAGCTGTATCCCTGAACCATTGAGGGTCACACAAGTAATGGATTTTTAATCCCCGTTGAGATAGTTAAATTTAAAGAGTTAAATTTAATGAACAAAGAAGTGAGACTTCTTATTTAAGAGTAGAGGAGTAAGATTTCCTAAAATGACATAGGGATGGGCATTTTTGGAAACCACTGAATTCGGATTCAGAAAATTTATCTTGACTTTAAAAGATGTAGAAATGGTTTCTGTGCACATTGGTGAAATTGGTTTATCAATCTGAGTCACGATGAATTTTATATTAATTTCTGAACATGCGGGCTTTGCTTGTCAGGCTTGAACTTATGACTAATGGGCCCTAAGCTGTTAGCAGCCCACATTATAAATAAGTTATTGCAGTACAGAAATTACACAACAGAGGTCACAAAATATTTTCGAAAACCCTAGCTGTGTTTTTAAAAGTGGCCGCCCCCCCCCTTTTCTCCTCTCTCTGCTCGGGAAAATTCCAGCCTGTGAATTTTGAATTTGAAGTCTGGTTTAACGGATCAAATTCGTTAATTCTCTTCGTAGAAACTTTTGATAGATTTTCTAGTGCAATCTATCAGAGGGATTAAACTTCTGTTCGTGGACCTGATTGAAGAATTGTTCGTCCATCAGTTCCTGGGATATACAATAAGAGCAGAGTAATCTGTTGGTGTCCATAATTTCGATTCGAGATTGGAGGTAAAAATTTAATTGTTATTTAATTTTTACATGCACAATTTAATCGTAAAGTTTTGATACCCATTATGGAATCGTTCCATATAAAATTTTTAAACTTCCGCTGCACCGGGTATCAATCCTGATTGATCTGAACACCGTTCTCCAACAGCAACGCCCATGGAACGGACGCAACGTCCGTTCCTTCTGAAATGTGTCACTGCTTACGTACTTGATGGGACACTAGTATGAACGGAAGCAACGTTCCCGAACGGAAGCAACGTTCGTCGGCCAAACGGAAGCAACGTTCGTGGTCTATAAATAGGGGGTCCGAGGCTCACTTTGAACTCGCACCTTTCCTCTCTTCTCTCTGATTCCTAAGCCTTCTAACTCAGATCTAGGGAGATCTAGGCATCCTATTGGGAATCCAAAAGTGGCATGGCGATCCAGGCATCGTAGCGGAGCTGTGGCCTAGTTTTGAGGAAATTGTCATCAGAGGGCTATCGACGGACGCAGGTATAGCTATGGTCTCTTAAATTATTTAGGAGTATGCAATAGCTTAGTTAAGGCTTTTAGAGCTAAATGAATGATGCATGTGTATTTGTATTGTAGAGTTGATGATAGGCTTGGAACCTAGAGTGGGACTGCTAGGACTGCCTGTAGTAAGGTACGTAAGTACTGACTGAGATAGCCAGCGGGTATGCATGCTTATGTGTTACATTTATGTGTCATATTTTGCATGGATTATTATGCAGCATGTGCATATCATATTGTGCCTGTCCATCTTTTGAGATGAGCTATGTAGGGCCGCTCAGCCCTGTTCAGACGGTTGATATCGAGCGCCCCGCGACCGACGGGCTAGCCGGCACTGGCATCTGTAAGACACGGTCTACGTCCGTTAGGATTGAGGAGTGTACATATGGTTTGCTCCCCGAGTTGTACCACTCATACCCTAGGCGCCATTACTGAGCAGTATATACAGTTATCCCATATATGGATACCCGATCATTTGCATGCATCATATTTGTATACTTTACCCAGTGCTTTCGTATTGAGCTTAGCGCTCACGTCCAGTATTTTCTGTGTTTCTGGACTCCCCATTCGACGGGGCAGGTGTAGGTGCAAGTTTGAGCACCAGGAGCTTGGAGTAGCCAGCGACCAGTGAAGACAGCAGGATTAGCTATAGGTTTTGCCTTTAGGCTTATTTATTCGATTTGGTTGTATAATCAAATTTGTTTATCCGGTTGTATTCTGCCGGTCTACTTTTATTTAAGTCTTCCACAGTGATTTATTTAAATGCATGCTTAATTATGCTCTTAACTCTGATTAGGTAGTGGATCCGGGTTGGGTCGCTATACTTTTTGGTATCAGAGCATTGGCATGCAAGAGACTTGGGATATAGTAATAAGACTTTGGGTTGTCCTTATAGGATTGATGAGACCTTGGAAGAGGTGATGATGCGGCGATTAGATTGCCCGAAGACTATCATCATCGACAGGATTTCTGAAGATTTGGCTTATGGGATTCCAGCAAGTACGGACAGGAGTGATAGATCGTGTCCGAACTGTCGAGATTTCTACTCATGTGGATCCTAGCTTTGGATCGAGTACCGGATGTCAGAGGCAGTGGCAGAGGATTGGTGGGGACTTACTTGATGCTTGCATCTGTACAGTCATTATCATGATGACACTACTCTGAAGATTCTCCAGTCGTAAATGGAGAGATTGTCATATAGACCTTCACCAGGGAATGCCTTGAGTGCCTAAAGCATGACAGGTTTTGAGCGTGAGGTCTTTAACCTCATGCAGTACATGATTTTGCCGGTACGCTTGTATCGATGCTTTTGGTAGGCGTACGGGAAACTTCATGTTCAAAAGCATGATTTAGTTACAAGAAGAACGCTGATAGTAGATCAGGAGCAGAAGAGGTTGATTGACATGCACTGACGTAGAGCATAGCTGGTTAGCTATCACGTGCCATTTCTCCAGAGTTATTCGTAGGAGGACAGTTAGCGAGACTTGGACGGGAGGATGCTTGTATTGATGTGTGTGTCGATTAGAAACTTCATGCTCAAGAAACAAAGACAAGTACGATGATTTAAATACTGTATTGTTGTAATTGTAAACGGTATTTCAGTTGTAATCATCATACTATGGTTGTATCATTTCAAGTTAATGGTTGTACATTTTATTGTATTTTGAATACTGTATGTATTACATGAGATTGTAATAAATAAAATTGTACATAACTTGAAGCAATGATACGTGTATTATTTATCCGGCAATTGTGGACGATTGCAAGTGATTTTGCTAAGGTTAGCATGGTTTTAGTTGATTAGTGTTCAACTACTGTAGCTCATGGGATTTGAGTGGGCCGACTGTGACTGTTTGACTTGCGATTAGTCTAGGAGTTTTCCTAGGATCGACCTGTTGAGTCAGTGGACTAAGATAGTGCCAGCGATGAATGGAATCATCAGGGGCATTAAGGGTATTGCTCGGTTTAGAACATATGGGCTTTGTTCTAGGTTGTTTCCTTAGAACCGTAATCTAACCTTTGTTAGGTTTAGACTTGTAATGATTGGGTTTTCATCAGGATACCAGGTCCAGTATATGCCGAGAGTCGGGGACTATGACCATGACTAGACGTGATTAGGCGCGACCCTATGCCATTGTTACCTGGGAGCCTTTGTGCTTCAGGGGATGGCGGTGGGAAGGCTACTCAGTCTAGGGTGTTGGTAGCAGTCACGACGAGGTATGACCTTGAATTAGATTAAATATCAGGTTTGATATCGATGATTTGATATCGTCTGGAGTGCCAGAGATATAGGGTGAGTATTTTGCTGTGAGAACCAGTCTTGGAGGAATTCCTTGACGAGTGTGTACTTTGAGCGGATAGGTTTTGACCTATGGGTTACTGCTAGACGTGTGGATCTAGTAAGTGGATGGATTTCTACCAGCAATGACTAGGGATTGTCATTGGCGTGTGGTTAGAGTTTCCCTGTGAGAGGAGTCATCCAAGATATTGGATGGGATATTGTCTCAAGACTTCGACTCGAATGCGAGGACTACTTCATGATGATTGGAGATATCATCTGACTAGTATCATATTAGAAATATGATTGGATTCTCCTGATATGAGATTCATTCAGGAGGGGAGAGTGTAGACTATCTGAGGTGTTGACTCGGAGGCGAGTACTTCCAGCGATGCTACTCTTTCATCAGTAATGAGGTTATATCAGACTCTAAGGATTGTATAAGACTAATTGAGGCGTAAGGGAAGCGTGATTTATGCCAGTATACACTTGGTGGTGATTCCAGGTGGGACATTGTGGTAGGCTACCTTGGTCTTAATTTGTTGAACAATCTTAGCGAGGAATATAATCAAGATTGTGTCCGAAGATTGTGGAAATCTTTGAGATTCTTTAGTTATGATTCTTGGACTTGACGAATCATGATATTCATTCTGAATGAACGAGGCAAGGATAGTAAGTCCAGTGTTTGCGCTAAGCACTGTCTGATATTTTCAGAGGTGAGCGTAGGATTTTTCCATTAGATGGAAATGATCTAAGTGGATAGATCACGAGTATCTCTTGAACTTAGTTTGTCTTGGTGTTCGCCTTGGGTGAACAAGACAGGAAATTGGTAGTACTGTTGTGGCACAGGATAAGTGATAATAACTACTAGTGACAATTGGCTAACTCTGTCAGAGTTAGATTGATTAAGTTCAGCATACGAGGCAGCTATCAGTATTAAGGCACGAGATTGTGTCGATAGGCTACTAATAGCTATTGTCTGATTTTCCAAGTATGGATATGTTGAAACCAGAGCGATTTGGGTATTCCAAGGTATTTGGAAATAGTTCTTCGTGGCAGCTGAGTCATGATTATTGATTGAGCCACGTGTGGTTAGATGATCAGTGGTTGTCTGATCAGATGAGTGCGAGCATCGGTAGTTTGACGAGGTCGATAGGATAAATCCAATCAGCGATGATTTGGATATAGTAATCGAGAAATACTTGGAATAGTATTTCACCGTATGATGCTTGAGAGATGAGTACATGGTACAATCTCGGAACGTGTGAAGCTTTGGAGTCTCTATGTTTTCCAGAGATGAATCTACTGAAGGATTTCAATTGAACTTGTATAGTCAAGTTAGGTGTTAACTTGACAGGAGAACAAGCGAATCGGTTGGTAGCTCATTGGACAGTGTTCTGGTGATGATGTCTTAGCATACTGTTGGGTTTGAGAACCAACGTGGAGGGTGTACTTACATGGACATCGGTTGTCTGATCGCGAGGCGTGACATTAGCTGAGATCTCGAGATTCAGTAGGATGTGTCACTAATTTTCCAGCATGTGGTGCTTGAGGTCTTTGAAATGATCGAGATAGTAGGTGGTTGACTTAGTAACCAATGAGGTTCGCCTTTGGGATTAAAGATTTTGCAAGATCGGGAGGGATCAGGTTTGTTATTTTCAAGCCGTGAGTCACATCCGTGCGGACTGTTTGTCAAAGATATTGCTCTTTAGCAATGGATGATAGTCAGACGTGTGTAAGGTGACCAGTACTTGGTACCAAGCGAATTTTGATATTCCAGGGATGAAGTGTTCATTAGGAATCTTCGTTTTTTCAGTGCTAAGGCTGATGCTTTCAGCAAAGGAACAATTTGACTGTTGAGAATCCATTGGGATTTATTTTCCGGTATTTTATGTTCAACCTTGGTAGGTTGGGACAAGCGATGATGAAATCATCAGAGACTCCGAGATGAGTGATACTATAGTGCAATGACTGTCGAGTTTTGAGACGGAATAGAAAGTGTTTCCATATGTCTGCGTACTGTGGAATGTCCCAGTCGAGCATATTGGTGGGAGCTTGCCTTAGTCTTGATTTGTGTACAGTGATTGCGAGTATGTATAACTAACCGGAGGATGTCATCAATTTAAATTCATAAGGTGAATAACCTGTGGTCGAGATGATGTAGATCATCATAGGTGTGATGACTTGCATTGCAATGTATGCGTGACTTCGCATGTCAATAGATAAGATATGACGTAGCGTCATGATTTGCAAGTGATGATAGTTATCATCAGGGCGCAGTGTTGAGGGTATACTAAGAAACAAGGACAACATAATGTACTAGACATGATGGTTTAAGTTCCCAGTATTCCTTGGGAAGCCGGTTGTGCTTCAGGGAGAGTGGGGAGGGTAACCATTCTAAGGATCATTGTGAGAAGTTACGTTGAAGCACAGCTTTGTGTCAACTAGATTCTCTTGAAGAGAATTAGGGCTTTGTGGTTTCAACACAATGTTGAGGATGGCGTTTCCTAACTAGAGGTGTTGAGAACTGAGAAGTTTTGAAACCATTAGATAGTTAGATTCAGTTGGTGATTCGACAAATGTCGTGAACCAATCAGGTTATGATTTGGTCTTCGCCAGTCTAAGAGTTTCCTTAGGACGATGATCTAGATCAAGCGGATGATGGTATTCTTTGTGATCAGTGAGATTGTGGTTAGGATGGGAAATGTACCAGTGTTGTGGTACTCTAGCGCCAGATGGATTTGACTGTCGACCAGTGCAATAGTTTTTCAGTTGGGAGAATGATAATGTGGTGGAGCATTAATAGAGCTTGCAGGAAATTCGACGAAAGTCTGAGTGTGTCAGAGGATATATCGACCAGGCACTCTTGCAAGGGTTTCTAGTACGTTCTCGAGGTTTACCCTAGATTTCGAGGATGAAATCTTTTAAGGGAGGGAGAATGTAGTGACCCGTATCCATAATTAGCGATTAATGAGTATATTAATCGTAAGTTCATGTTTTGAATTACTAATACATGATTAAGGAAGTTCCTGTTGGACTAACGGACTTCGGAAATGTATTCAGAATGATCGGAATTGGTCCGGAGGGTGATATAGAACGGAAGCAATGCCCATGGAACGGACGCAACGTCCGTGCCTTCCGAAATGCATCACTGCTTACGTACTTGATGGGACACTGGTACGAATGGAAGCAACGTTCCCGAATAGAAGCAACGTTCGTCGGCCAAACGGAAGCAACGTTCCCGAACGGAAGCAACGTTCGTGGTCTATAAATAAGGGGTCCGATGCTCACTTTGAACTCGCACCTTTCCTCTATTCTCTCTGATTCCTAAGCCTTCTAACTCAGATCTAGGGAGATCTAGGCATCCTATTGGGAATCAGGAAGTGGCATAGCGATCCAGGCGTCGTAGCGGAGCTGTGGCCTAGTTTTGAGGGAATCGTCATCAGAGGGCTATCGACGGACACAGGTATAGCTATGGTATCCTTAAATTATTTAGGAGTATGCAATAGCTTATTTAAGGCTTTTAGAGCTTAATGAATGATGCTTGGGTATTTGCATTGTAAAGTTGATGATAGGCTTGGAACCTAGAGTGGGACTGCTAGGACTGCCTATAGTAAGGTACGTAAGTACTGACTGAGATAGCCAGCGGGTATGCATGCTTATGTGTTGCATTTATGTGTCATATTTTGCATGGATTATTATGCAGCATGTGCATATCATATTGTGTCTGTCCATCTTTTGAGATGAGCTATGTAGGGCCGCTCAGCCCTATTCGTACGGTTGATGTCGAGCGCCCCACGACCGATGGGTTAGCCGGCACTGGCATCTGTAAGACACGGTCTACGTCCGTTAGGATTGAGGAGTGTACACAGGGTTTGCTCCCCGGGTTGTACCACTCATACCCTAGGCGCCATTACGGAGTAGTATTTATAGTTATCCCAGATATGGATACCCGATCATTTGCATGCATCATATTTGTATGTTTTACCCAGTGCTTTCGTATTGAGCTTAGAGCTCACGTCCAGTATTTTCTGTGTTTATGGACTCCCCATTCGACGGGGCAGGTGTAGGTGCAGGTTTGAGCATCAGGAGCTTGGAGTAGCCAGCGACCAGTGAAGACAGCAGGATTAGCTGTAGGTTTTGCCTTTAGGCTTATTTATTCGATTTGGTTGTATAATCGAATTTGTTTATCCGGTTGTATTATACCGGTCTGCTTTTATTTAAGTCTTCTACAGCAATTTATTTAAATGCATGCTTAATTATGTTCTTAACTCTGATTAGGTAGTGGATCCGGGTTGGGTCGCTACAGTGCTACATACCTAGGGCCCGGTCTGTCTTTGATCTGTTATTCATGAACTCTAGTCTCAGGAGTCGGTAAACTTGCATTCATGCACTCATATAGTACTGTTTACTCATACTCTCGTGCTGAGCATTTTATGCTCACGTCTCATATTAGTTTGGGAACACCCTATTCCATGGAGCATGTTTGCGATTGGATGAGGCGGGTGGATCTAGGAGGGACAAGGCCGTGGGCGTCCAACTGGGTGTTTTGACTAGGATTTATTTATCTATGTATTTTGGATTATACATTGTTCGATATGGTTGTATAAATATTTGGGTATTTATAGATTCCTTTCCTTGGGATTGTATAATGTTTATTGCTTTCGCAGTTAATTTTGGTTTAATGTTTAATTAAGTTATTTGCATGCTTAAGTTTCTGATTACTAGGTGATCTCGGTAAGGGTCACTACATTTATGGTATCAGATCATGCAATAAGATTATTTGGGACATAGTACTGATATTGTTGGATTAACATGGGTTATAAATACTGTGTTTGGGTGTAAACAATATTTCAGTTTTAAGTATTGAATCATTGGTTTTAATGATTCTAGACGTGTGTTGTACCAGTTTCAGTTTAAGAATGTACATCATTCGATGTAATTGGATTCTAGTGATTTTTCTATTACATGGGATTGTAATAAGAATTTTACAAAACTGGGATTGGTGATTTTGGTATTTGATCTTTTGAGATTTTCTTGAGATTAATCTAGTGTATAGTTGATGATCATTGTTCAACTATAGTAACATACTGGGTAATTTCATGTTTCCAGTTGGATAGTTCTATATGTATTCCCTAGAATATTTCATCGAGATATAATATTGCCAGGGATGATATGTTTTCATCAGGCGTACAGTGATGAGTTATACCAAGTACTGTGGACTGTGTGCATATATGACTAGACGGAGAGGAAGTGTGACCCCCATGTTTCTATTTCTCTGGAAACCTTTCGTGTTTCAGAGGGTGTCTGAGAGCTTTTCTTGCTTCAGATGGTTATTCATGGGGAGGCTACCTTAGTCTTGTGTTTTGTACCAGTCAAAGTAGGGGTATAGTTATTCGGATTCTCTCGTAGAGATTTAGTTATTGTCTGGCTTTCGTCTGAGATATAGATGTTGGATTTATATTGTTAGGATTAGTATTGGAAGAGATTTTCCTTGACAAGTTATCATTCCAAGCAGCTAGGTTTTGTTTTCGATATTGTGATTGTACTAAACAGATAGATCTAGTAGGTGGAAGAATTTCTACCAGTGAAAATTTAGAGTATCGTCTGACTTTGTCAGAGATGCAGTGTGACATTCCGTTGGGACAAGGAAGGTACCAAATATCAGATTGAGGGAAAATCTGCTCTGGCTTTGTTCATTTTTGTGTTTATCTTGTGTGGATGTAATCAGTGGTAGTAGGTCCAGATTGGTACGGGATTAGTGCTAGCAACTACCCTTAGCTATTGTCTGACTCTGACAGAGATAGGAATGACGAGTTCAGTGTGAACTTTGTAATTCCAAGTGTTAGTAATTAGTATACTTATGACAACGAGATCAGAGTTGTTGATCGAGCCATGTAGGTTATCAATGATCATTGGATTATCTTCTGACTATGTCATAGATATGAAATGAGATTTCATAGTGACCGAGGTTGTACAGGAAATAGAATAATCATTAGTCTGAAAATAATTATACTAGTGTCTATGGTTTGGACAGGAAAAATTTGATGATAAGAACAGTTTGGTGCAGGATTTGTGCTAGTGATTACCTTTGATTATCGTCTGACATCGTTAGAGATAAGGATAATGAACTAGTTATTCCAAGTATTTTGGATTCAGATAGTTCTCGTTGAACAGAATCACAAGGATCATAGTTGTTGATCATTAGTGTGAGATTCTGGAAAATCAAGAGTTAGTGAATGCTAGATTTAATTGATAGATCCTTTTGGGCTAGATATGAGCTACAGTGGATCAAAAGTAATGGATACGGATGTTAAGTCTAATCAGTACTAATTTGGGATATTATGGACTAGAAAGTATTGGAGACAGTTCTATAAAGCTCGTATGCTTAAGAACATGGTTTGTAAGGTATATTCAGAATTTCTCAGGAAATGACTTCACTAAATTTGAATATGACGAAGTAAATGTATTTATAGTGTTTTTGTTATATTAAATTTTTAAAATCTTTTTTTGATACACTAACTTTTAGTTTTCGGTTATTTTGGTCCAATTTCTGATTTGGCAACAGAAAATACTGATGTGTCATTGTAAAATGATGATGTGGCACCGAAAAATGTTGATGTGTCTAACTGCCACGTGAGAAATTGGATCAAAATCACTGAAAATTAAAAGTTAATGTATCAAAACAAAAATTTAAAAATTTAATGGGTCAAAACCAAAAAATAGACAACTTATTAAACAAAAAAAAAAGGCATTTCCCATTTTATTTATAGTGTACAAGTAATAGAAGAATAATTAATGAATACGTCCCTAAAGTTTCCTAACTTTCCCAAAAATATACTAACACTTTTTTCATTCCCAATTGCGTCCCTCTTTTAACAAAAAGTTTCCCTGATATGTCCTCCAAACTAAAAATTTCCTATACCACCCTTATTTTAGCACAATTTATAGGAGTCGATTATTTCAATAATCATGATACAGAGAAGAAAAGAAAAGAAGATATACTCAAGATCTGTATAGTCTTGAATTGCACGATATCTGTTTAGTTGATGAATACATCATGTTATTCACTAAATACAGATGGAAATTGGGAGTCAAAGAAAATATAGCTATTCAGCTATTTTTTGCAAAGTTGCCAAGTCCTTGGAGATAAATGCTGATAAAAGAATACATTCCAGATAATTCAGATACATTGGCAAGAAGAGCTTCTTTTCTTAAAGGAAAATTGGCATAATGGTGTCATATGCCAGCATTACAAAAGAACTACAAAATGATAAGGGGTATTAATAAGCATATTCCTCTATGTTGTAGAGAAAATGATCTCCCTATGGTTATTGGGAATAAATCACAGGGAATCAAGAGGAAGAAATTCAGAAATAATCTTTACAATAAAAGAATGAGAAGTTCTTGGAAACCAATAACATTTTTGTCCAAACAATAAGGTCAGATCTTATAGATCAGAAAAAAGAAGTGGACCTACAAGAACATCCCCAACAACAAGCTAATCGCAAAGCAGGGGAAGAACACCATATAGAAGAACTTTCAGAAGAACTCATACAAGTTCAAGTGAAAGTTTCAAGGATTGCAACCTGGACATGTGGAGCAAAAGGACATATATCTACAAACTGTCCAAAAAATGAGAAAAAAGGAGTTAAACACTTTGAAGCAACACCAGATATGGATGATGCGGTCTTCTTTTAAGATCTAGTCCAAGTATATCAATTTGAGGATATCCCCTCATATGAAAGAATATACAAAGAATAGATATTGTTTAGCCAAGAAAAATCTGATGATGAATCAGAATCAGAATCAGAATAAAGAAGAAGTGTTTCGACATGAAACACAAGAGAGTTTTGCTGGGTTTTTTAGTCAAACCACGATATCTCATAATATGGTCCAAATTATTATGAGAGAAAATCCAACATTACAGAAGTACCAAGGATTTTCGGCAGGATAAGTAGAAAGAGTCTTAGGAAACCAAGGGCTTAGACAAAGAATACATCATTTGATTTACAAAGTATCCAGAAGGGAAATGGCAATCCCTATGGAGTTAACGAGTAATCAAATAGATATGCAGTTAATTCCTTTTGAAGAAGTAAGAGAGGAATTGCAAAAGCTAAAAAGTGAGGTAGCAAGAATGATGTCTTGGATTTATATTGGAGCAATCCAAATAATGATCAAGGCATCCTTTAAAGAGGGAATAGATTCACCCATAGATATCGTATTATGTGATAAAAGAATGGGGAATATCCAAGATGCGGTTGTGGGTACTATCTCAGGAAATCTATGTGCAGGAAAAATTGTAGGAGTTATTTATCCGAGAATAGCCTACAATTTAGCTGACAAAGACTATAGTCGAGCCTTGACGTTACATCAAAACTTCAAGGAAAAAAGATTAATGAAGGAATGTAATAGGACATATTCTATTACATATCAAATTTCATATACTCTTTCTAATACTCACAATTCTGAATTATTCATTAGAAATGAGTTTATTGAATTTCCAGAGTTCTTTGGGAAAGTTGCTCAAGCAATATACCCGAAAAGAATCGAGTTTCCTTTAATTCAGGAAACGTACATTCAAATACAAGATAAACCAATTCTATACAGAGATCTTAAAATAGAACCCCGAAGGTTATCTTTCCAAGGTGACCGAATGACAAGTCGAAGGTGGGAAAAATCTCCTATTCAAGAAATTCCACCAGAAGAAAAAGAGTTTTTTATAATATAAACTTAGATCTCCATAAGGATGGAAAGAAGTCAAAATAGTATTCGAAATTACAAGTCATAGGAACCAATTTCCTTGTAATTCGATTTACTATTTAGAACAGCAGATAAAAGGAACTTACCAAGTATTAATAAATGTTGGTGAATTGGAAGTTCAAATCTTAGGAATCTCGGGAAAAGAAATGGATAAACTAATTCTTGGCTTAGAATTCCTGAAAGATCATAAACCATGGAAATGCCTTGAAAGTGGAATTGAGTTTATGACAAAAGAAAAAAAACTTGGAGAATTCAATAAAAATTCTACGAGATGGAAAACCAAGAGAAATGGATAAGGGATAACCCCTTAATTAGATTCGAAAACTCTGTTAAAAAACAGAGAAAAAAGCACTTATTGAAGTTAGTTAATCATGAACATGATTTACTAAGACGCATTGAAGAAGTAGAAAAGAGTAACCATACTCTACCTACTGATGCCTTAGAAACACTAAGGAAAAATAGTCTTAAACGGATTACAGAATTACAAAACAGTTTACTGAAAATGGCAGGACCATTCAGTAATCCCTTTCAAGAAACATGACAACAAGCCCTTTCTCCATATACATTCAAATTGGGATTTTGTAAGAAAAATATAAGGCTATATACTTTGCAGCTTATATTGATTTAGGAGCAGGAATTTGTACAGCAAAGAAAGGAGTCTTCCCTGAAAGATGTGAATAAGACTTGCCAAAAATTGCTGGACGAGATTTCTCTAGAAGAATTTTAATTCTTTGCAAAGGAATAAAACAAGCAGAGATCCTTATAGAAGGTGCAAGTCAGACACCCTGGTATAAGGTAAAGACACCACCAATATATTTCCATGATACAGGAGCCAATATCCTATTGGAAAATAACTTCTTACAAATGTTTAAGAAGTATACCTAAGATAATGAGTTAAGACGACTTATGTTCACTACAATTAGTGATCATAAAGTTATCGTCCCAAGACTCAAGATTGATTTTTATCGACAAATACCGATAATGTTCCGCAGCCAGCGTGGTGATAAAGAAAAACTTTTTTACCCAAAAATGAAAGATCCAAGAAGTTTTGGAGAAAACATGTTGAAGATAACAACAGAACAAGAACTCCAAACAAAGGATATGAAGCTTCTCAAGGTAACTCTGAATCATAGAGATATAGCGTTAGAAAATAAGGTATCCCTTGAAGATGTAAAAAGAGGCTCAAAGAAAGTTATAACAAGCGTCCTTTGGCATGGTGGGATAGAAATCAACTCAAAGTCAGTCTTACTCTAAAGGAAGGCAAAGAGTATGAATTCGTTAGATATAAGCCTATCCCGATGAACATAACAGATTAAAGGTGTAGTAGCCGGTATCCAAAACTATTGATTAATGTGTAATTAATCGTATAATCATGTCGAGTTTAAGTAAAACATGATTATGGAAATTTCAGATTAATTAACGGACTTCAGAAATTGGATCCATAACATTCGGAAATGGTCCAGAGGGTCCCAAGACTCGAGCAGGATCGGAGCCACCGATCCAGGATCGGAGATTCCGATCTTGGTGAGTTTGGAACCACATCGAAAGCATGGAGATCGAAACTTCCTATCAGCAATCGGAGCTTTCGATCGACCGTCGGTGACAGGTGTGTTGTTGCATGTGGATGGAATTGACGCGTGGCAATCGAAGCCTCCGATCGGGGGAACGGAGCTTTTGATCTACATGTTCGGAGCTTCCGATCGTTGTCTATAAATGTAGGTGCAAGGGCTTCATTTCAAAGCGCACCGAGTTCCTCTCCTTTGCCCTGGTGGCTCTATTTTAGGGTTTTGGGTACTCTTATTTTAGAGTTGGATTAGGGAACATATTTTAGTATAGTCGGATAGTGTCTGACATAGTAGTAGAGTAGTACTCGTGTAGCGGAGCAGTGCTCGAGGCTGTGGAGTTGCAACAGGGGTGTGCCCCTAGTTGCGGGGTAGTCGCCATCAGTGGGCTGACGACGGACGCAGGTATAGCTATGGTATCCTTAAATTATGTACGAGTATACAATACCTTAGTTAAGGCTTTTAGAGCTTATTGAATGATGCATGGATATTTGCATTGTAGACTTGATGATAGACTTGGAACCTAGAGTGGGACTACTAGGACTGCCTTAGAAAGGTACGTAAGTACTGACTGAGATTGCCAGCGGATATGCATGATTATATGTTTCATTTATGTGTTTGCATGTTATTATTTTTATGTGGCATGTGCATATCATCTTGTGCCTGTACATCTGTATATCTTTTGAGATGAGCCAGTTAGGGTTGCTCAGCCCTATTGGGACGTTCGATATCGGGTACCCTTAGGTACTGATATCTAGAGGATTATGTGGTCCGCGTCCGGGTTTCGGGAGTGAGTGGTCGCACACAGTGGTTAGTTACCCCGATGTGACGAGCTTATGTCCCAGACGCCAGTTTGAGCAGTTTTGTATACAGTTATCTCAGATATGGATACCCTGTCTTTTGCATGCATCATATTTGTATGTTTATCCATGCTTTCGTATTGAGCTTAGAGCTCACGTCCGGTATTTTCTGTATATCTGGACACCCTATTATACAGGGTAGGTGTAGGTGCAGGATTGAGCACCCGGAGCCTGGAGTGTCCAGTGACCTTGAAGACAGCAGGATTAGCTGTAGGTTTTTATTTAATTCGATTGGATTGTTTAAATCAAGTTGGTTTATCCAGTTGTATTTCGCCGGTCTTTTTGTATTTAAGACTTCCGCAGCGATTTATTTAATGCATGCTTAATTATGCTCTTAAACTCTGATTAGGTAGTGGATCCGGGTAGGGTCGCTACATTTATGGTATCAGAGCTGCATGCAAGGGACTTAGGAAATTGATAATGAGACTTCTTGATTATCCTTGTAGGATTGATTGAGGCCTAGCGAAAGGAGGTTTGGTTCTTCATTGCCAAGGATGCAACAGTGATGAGAACACAAGTAGTAGCATATCGATAGATAGACTGACTGCTGTGGACAGTACATCATTCGATGCATTGGTATGTTGATCGCAGAATATATGGATTCCAGTCAGGGAAGTCTGGAAGTGAAGATCGAGATTATCACGTCAGATACCTTTGAGGGCTTTTTGGAACGAATGGTGTTTAGTAATCCATGTGGTTCCAGTCCCAAGAGATCCTCCACTCGTAGTTGGAGAGATTGTCAGATAGGCCTTTGCCAGGGAATGCCTCGAGTGCCTAAGGCATGACAGGCTTCGAGCGTAAGGTCTGTAAAGTCATGCAGAACATGATATTGCCGGTATGCTTGTATCGATGCTTTTGGTAGGCATACGGGAAAATTCATGTTCAAAAGCATGATTTGGTTACTAGAAGAACGCTGATGGTAGATCGTGAGCAGAAGAAGTCGACGGACGGGCACTGACGCAGAGCATAGCTTGTTAGCCATCGCGTGCCATTTCTCCGGAGCTCTTTCCAGGAGGACAGTTAGGGAGACTTGGACGAGAGTATGCTTGTATCGATGCGTGTGTCGATTGGAAGCTTCATGCTCAAAGAACGAAGACAAGTACGATGATTTTAAATACTGTATTGTTGTAGTTGTAAACAGTATTTCAGTTGTAATATATCATCAGAATTTGGTTGTATCATTTCAAGTTATTGGATGTACATTTTATTGTATTTTCGGAATACTGTAATTGTATTACCTGAGATTGTAATAAAGGGAATTGTACATAACTTGAAACAATGATACGTGTATTACTAATTCAGAAACTCGTGAATGATTGCAAGTAATTTTACTAAGTTTGGCTTGGAATTAGTTGATTGGTTATCAACTATGTTAGCTCATGGGTTTTGAGTAAGCCAGCGATAACGGATAGACATGGGGTTAGTCTAGGTGTTTTCTTAGGATTGACCTAATCAGTCGTTTGACTGGGTTAGTGCCCGTGATGAGGTGATTCATCGGGAGGCATGAAAATATTGATCTTGTTTGAAATTTTGAGTTTCGTTCAAGGTTGTTTCCTTATAACAGTTGTCGGATTGACCTTCATAGGTTGGGAATTCGTGATGATGGGGTTTCATCAGGAACCAGTTGAGTCCATACCGAGAGTTGTGGACTATGACCATGACTAGACATCATGGAGCGCAACCCTATGCCAGTGTTACTCTGGGAGTCTTTGTACTTCGGAGAATGCCTAGAAGCCTTGTTGCTTCAGGATCGGCGATGGGAAGGCTTCTCAGTATAGAGTCTTGGTAACAGTCACAGCGGGGTAGGACCTTGGATTAGATGTCTGGTTGGATATCAGTGGTTTAGATATCGTCTGAATCTCGTTAGAGATTTGGTTTATGTATTTGTCGTAAGGACCAGTCTTGGAAGGATTTCCTTGACAAGTACGTACTCTGAGCAGATAGTTTTAGCCTATTGGATACTGCTAGACTAGTGGATCTAGTCGGTGTTAGGATGCTCTCGTGATAGGGGCTATCTAGGAGTTGGGCTTGTGGACTTCCTGTAACATTTGACTCGGGGATGAGTATTTTACAGCAATGATGGTTTCCTTCAGTGATAGATTATATCCGATGCTAAGGATTGTACATGACTATTTGAGGTGTGAGGAAAGCGTGACTTATGCCAGTGTACACTTGGTGGTGATTCTAGGTGGGACATCGTGGTAGGTTGTCTCAGTCTCGATTTGTTGCAGTCTTAGCAAGAGATATAGTTATCAGGAGCATGTTCAGCGATAGCTGGAATCTTTCGGACTTGTATTGCGGCTTAGGTTGGACAAGTCCTTTGGTCATCTTGAATGAATATAGACAGTGGATAGTATGTCTGGACTAGTGCATGCTTAACACTAGTGACTACTTGTAACTGTTGTCTGACTCTATCGAAGACGAGTGATTGAATCAGTTTTGTTTCTTTTGATTCCAAAGTATTTGGGATCAGAGGGCGTGTGGCAATGAGATCATCGATAGTGATCGAGCCATGAGAGTTTCATTGATCAGTGATTGTCTGATTAAGGGTTGATATCGTCAGGCATGTCGAGAGCTATGGTAGATCAATTCGATTGATCAGATTATTCCAATCGGTACTGATTGTGATATAGTGAACCAAGAAGTACTGGGAATAGTACTTTAAGTATGGTATGCTTTGATATAACGATTCAAGTGCATTTATGGTATTCTTTGGTCGCTAAGGAATATCCAGGGATGTGAGAATCGGGGCTTTTGGATTCTGCAGATCACGAGAGTAGTCATAGGTTGGCTCTTGTGATCATTTGCCAGTTAATAGCCTTTCTGAAATTACCATTGACGGATTCTGATCTGAGCATTGCTTGGTAATTAGCAATGATTTATCCAGTTTGGAGGAAATAGGATTCAGTGATTGTCCCAGGATTGTCAGTGGACAAATTTTGGGGACTGTTGGTCAGAGTGTTTTGCTTGGGGTGCTTCCAACAGATTTCTCAAGAGTTGTTCTTGAGAGGCGATTTGACAAGTGCTTATGGATTTCAATGAGCCTTAGTAGGTTAGCATTAGTTGTTTCATGGGATGAGACAGCAGCTGGGACTTGTGTTTCTGAGTCAGGCATGATTGTTGTCACTGATATCCCAGTATGTTCTGATGTGTTGTCATTGAAAGGATTAGATAATGTAATTGCCACTAGTATTGATAAGATTTTGTGCGGGATCAAGGTAAATTAGTTTGGTTATTCCCGATAGCGAGCCAAGGATTTGGTTATCTGGAACAGGATAACCGGAATCGTTTTCGTCGATACTATCTCTAGTTTTGAGATAGGAGTTAACATTTGATATAGAATACTGATACTGAGGATGGTGTTAGTTCGTTTGAGGGTTTCAGCAGGTTGATAGTGAATTTCGAGACGACGACCTTGAAGAGTGCTTTAAGACAAGAAATTGTGCACAAGGATTTTGTCACAATTGGGGTTAATAAGCAGAGATTTTGCCATCTGTTTACTTGGGTGACGTTCTTTGGGAACATTCTTTATCATTGGGCAGGGTAAATACTATAGTTACGTGCTATGACGCCAGGAATTATCAGGATTGGGTGGTTGTCCATGACAGGATGACTAGTGTGATAAAGTAGATGTTATCTGCGATAGCGAGGTTCGGATCAAGGATTATCGCAATCAGTCTGAGGATTTCAGATGGTTAGAGTGGTGTGCAGTGATGTGATTGCTTTGCGAGCTGTTGGCAAGTAGTTGCCATTTCTATTCGCATAAGGTATTGTTTTGAAAGAAATATTTAGGATTTGACCGAAAGTTGAATCTAGATCATTTTGTTTGGAGATTTTCGATAACATCAAGGGATGCGATGTTACCGTTAGACTAGTGAGATACAATGTGTTGCATCTTGTCTTCTCGATTGGGCAGCGATGAATTCGTGCATGTCTAGAGATAGCTGCTGATTAGTTACGGTCTTAATAGTAGTATCATAGCTAAGATTTGTAGAGAGTGTGGCTGATTCGATGAGCAATTTGGACCGAATGTGTCGTGTCGTTACGGTTAACGATGGATAACTGACGGTAGTCAGTAGTGTTACACAATTTTAGCGAGGATTGGGGTGTTGAAGGTTACTCGACCCAATGTCTTGAACCGGAACTATTGATGAAATGGACGAATGATTTATACTATATTCCCGAGGTTTACCTTAGATTTCGAGGACGAAATCCTTTTAATGTGGTGGAAATGTAGTAGCTCGTATCCAAAACTATTGATTAATGAGTAATTAATTGTATAATCATGTCGAGATTAAGTAAAACATGATTATGGAAATTCAAGATGAATTAACGAACTTCAGAAATGGATCCAAAACACTCGAAAATGGTCCAGAGTGTCCCAAGACTCGAGCAGAATCGGAGCCACCGATCCAGGATCGGAGCTTCCGATCTTGGTGAGTTCGGAACCACATCGGAAGCATGGAGATCGGAACTTTCGATCAGGGATCGGAGCTTCCGATCGACCATCGGTGACATGTGTGTGGTTGCATGTAGATGGAATTGACGCGTGGTGATTGGAGCCTCCGATCGGGGGAACGGAGCTTCCGATCTGCACGTTCGGAGCTTTCGATCGGGAACGGAGCTTCCGATCATTGTCTATAAATATAGGTGCGAGGGCTTCATTTCAAAGCGCACCGAGTTCCTCTCATTTGCCTTGGTTGCTCTATTTTAGGGTTTTGGGTACTCTTATTTTAGAGTTGGAGTAGGAAACATATTTTAGTATAGTCGGACAGTGTCTAACATAGTAGCGGAGTAGTGATCATGTAGCGGAGCAGTTCTCGAGGCTGTGGAACTGCAACAGGGGTGGGCCCCTAGTTGCGGGGTAGTCGCCATCAGTGGGCTGACGATGGACGTAGGTATAGCTATGGTCTCCTTAAATTATTTAGGAGTATACAATAGCTTAGTTAAGGCTTTTAGAGCTTATTGAATGATGCATGGATATTTGCATTGTAGACTTGATGATAGGCTTGGAACCTAGAGTGGGACTACTACGACTGCCTTAGAAAGGTACGTAAGTACTGACTGAGATTGTCAGCGGATATGCATGCTTATATGTTGCATTTATGTGTTTGCATGTTATTATTGTTATGCGGCATGTGCATATCATCTTGTGCCTGTACATCTGTATATCTTTTGAGATGAGCCAGTTAGGGTTGCTCAACATTGTTGGGACGTTCGATATCGGGTACCCTTAGGTATTGATATCTAGAGGATTCTGTGGTCCGCGTCCGGGTTTCGGGAGTGAGTGGTCGCACACAGTGGTTAGTTACCCCGATGTGACGAGCTTATGTCCCAGGCGCCAGTTTGAACAGTTTTGTATATAGTTATCCCAGATATGGATACCCTGTCATTTGCATGCATCATATTTGTATGTTTATCCGTGTTTTCGTATTGAGCTTAGAGCTCACGTCCGGTATTTTTTGTATATCTGGACACCCTATTCGACGGGGCAGGTGTAGGTGCAGGATTGAGCACCAGGAGTCTGGAGTGGCCAGTGACCTTGAAGACATCAGGATTAGCTGTAGGTTTTTATTTAATTCGATTGGATTGTTTAAATCGAGTTGGTTTAGCCGGTTGTATTCCGCCGGTATTTTTGTATTTAAGACTTCCGCAGTAATTTATTTAATGCATGATTAATTATGCTCTTAAACTCTGATTAGGTAGTGGATCCGGGTAGGATCGCTACAAAAGGGATATGAGGATGATTATCAAGGAACATTTGGACATTGGTTTAATCAAAGAAGGAGTTTTACCATATAGCAGTCTAAGTTTTCTGGTCAGAAATCATAGTGAAATAAAAAGAGGAAAACCCAGGTTAGTTATTAACTACCAAGGTATTAATAAGATCATGGAGTTTGATGGGTACTTCATACCCAGTAAAGAACATCTAATTAGTTGTGTACGAAATGCTAGAGTGTTTTAAAAATTTGATTGTAAGTCTGGATTTTACCAGATTTGGATGGAAAAAGGCAGTAAGAAATTCACAGCCTTCTCTACACCACAAGGACATTATATCTGGGAAGTTATGCCTATGGGATTGGCTAAGGCACCCCAAATATTTCAAAGAAAGATTGATAACCTTTAAAGATTATTTCACCTTCATGTTTGTTTATATTGATGATATTCTTATAGCATCAAAAAACATAGATGAACATGTTAAATATTTAGATATTTTCTCTAATATTTGTAAACAAGAAAGGCTGGTTTCATCTGAAAAGAAAGCAGTCATAGCAACAAGGAAAATTGAATTCCTTGGAATTGAGATTGATGAAACTCGAATAATTCTACAACCCCATATTGTGGAAAAGGTAAAGAATTTTTCAGATAAACTCAAAGATGTAAAACAACTCCAAATTTTTCTAGGAGTAGTTAATTTTGCAGGGATTTTCATAAACAATCTGGCAATGTACAGAAAGGTGTTCAGTCCTTTGTTAAAAAAGGATGCAAGATTTATATGGACCGATGACCGTACTAAAGGGGTAAACCAATTAAATAAGATATATAAGAATCTCCCAAAAATGGATATACCCGTGGATGAAGATGATCTAATGTTATTTACGGATGCCAGTGACGAATGGTGGGCAGCAGTCCTTACTAAGATCACTCCGGATGGAGAAATATCATGCAGATATTGTAGCGGTCTTTTTTTTCAGAATCTGATGCTATCAGATGTCATACCAACGAGAAGGAATTTTATGTAGTTAAAAGGGCTTTCGAAAAATGGCCATTACTTTTACTTGCTAAAAAATTCACTTTGAAGGTTGATAACACTCAGGTAAAATCTTTCCTAAGAAATAAGATTGAATCTAATCCTGAAAAAGCTAGGTTATTAATATGGCAAGCTTTATGTCAAAATTATATTTTTGATATTGTTATTATTAAATCTCATGAAAATATTTTTGCAGATTTTTTAACAAGAGATGGAAGGCAGTAACGTGGATTCAATCATGAAAATGCAGAGGCATCTCAGGGAACACCTTGGGTTGCTTCAAACCGAGTTCAACCAACTTGTCATAAGTGCCGATATGGCGGGCAGGTTACAACAAGCTGATCGGATCAACGTATCCAATCGAATAACAGGGTGTATGCAAGCTCAAACTCAGCTATGGGCTGCTATTCAAGGGCCAATTATGCATGCAATAGAAAAACCACCGGTTTCTCAAAAACGAGAAATGTTAAAACCATTGGTTTTACAAGAACAAGAAATACAGCCACCGGTTGTAAAACAATATCTTGAGGATTCTAATACTCAAGAAACAAGTGATAAACTATCATCAGCTTTTGATGATCTAGATAAAGAAACAATTGATGAGGATAACTCACCAAGTCAACCCTCCGCCTCTGGGGTAAAAGAGGAAGAGATCAATCTTAGGCCCAACACTGACAAGGGCAAATCTAAGATTGATACTAACTCAGTTGCCATTTCTCCATTTCAGGTTTATCAACAAATATGGGAGAAATTAAGTACAAGAAGTCAAATCAACCCGATCATTTGCAGGGTTGATGTTGCAGGAATATATCCAAGGGTTTGGCTAAAAAACAATGTCAATCCTAAGGATGCAAAGCTATGGTATGAATTTGGGGCTTTAGCCTTAGTTTATACAACTTCACCAGGCTTCCAGGAAATATCACAGCTAGCAAAATGGATTCAGGAAGCAGTCCAAGAAACATTGACAAATAATGATCATTTGTCCACAGGAGATGTGCTCGAGTTATACTTCTTTAGTGCAGCTCCAGAACCAACAGAAAAAGGATCACACGAGCCCTTTCATTTCATCAAGATTAGGAGACCACATATGAATAATCAAATATTTATCAAGGATCCTATATCTAAATAAATACCATTGGTGTCCACTTTTAGAGAAAATGAAATCTCAACCAGAAGGGCATGGAGTATTTGGGTTTGTCTCACTGAGATGGATAAGGTCAAGTTTCCGTTCAAATTTTAGCAGATTTTTGTGAACGGATCATTCCTCTTTAACACAATGACAGGAAAAACTACGGCTTTTGCGAAAGAACTCTTCGAAAAGAAGAGAAACTTTTTGTGGAACAACAAGCTGCCGGGGAGTAAAGAGACTCGCCGAAAATTTTGTAACATGGCTCATATCAGAAGATGGTCAGAGAATATCTGCCCAGAATGCCCAAACCAGAAAGAGACAGAATTTGGAAAAACCTTCAAACCCCGAACGGATCAAAAAGATTTTTCCACGACAAGAAAATGTGGACAGGGACCACCAAAATCGCGTTTTCCCAGGGTCCCACTGCAAAAGCAAAAGATACCCCGACAACAATAAAGAAGGCTTGTTAGGAGAATAAATCCAAAAAGAAAAAGTCAAGCATGTGACTCCTACACTAGTAAAAGATGTCATCGGGCATGTGACTCTCCCACTAGCAAAAGATGTCATCAATAATGGCATAAATAATTCAATACAGCTGTAAGATTCTCTGAAGTTTCTCGATGAAACGAGTGGAACTTCAGCTACAAATACAGACATTTGAGGAAGCTAAAGATATCGATCATTCCCTTCAGTGTTCTTACAAATAAAACATTGTAATATTTCTCTTTCTAAGTTTGTATTAAGTTTTAATTTTATGTATTTCAAGAACAAGGCTATTATGAGTAGCTAAACTAGTTATCTCCTCCTCTTCACACGAGGTTGATTTATGTAACAAAATGTTGTCTGAATAAATTTCCGAAGCTCTTCCCTATCATGTTATTTTCATCAAAAAATTAAGCTTTTACTATACGCCTTAAGGTAGTAAACAAAATAAGGTTGTGATAGTTGCTGCTGAAGGGTCTGTGTCAGGAACTATTGGTTGCGATCGCGTGGTTCGGTTGTGAGGAGCAACCTATAAAACCCGATGGACATAACCCGGCAACAGTGTGGTCAAAGAGGTAATTTGCTTTAATTTACTTATGGAAGCATGATGGGCAAAACCTTATTTTTTAATAAATTGGAAAATAAAGGACAGAATAGGAATTATTTAGTTTCAAAGACATGTTCGAGACATATTTTAATTAATAAGGGATATTTTTAGGATACGAAAAACAAAAGGGATGTAATTGGCTCGATAACAAAACTATAAGGATATATTTAGGAATTATCCCCAGTAATAGACAACAACAATACAACAATATCAAAAATTATAAATGATTAATTAGATTCATAAAATCATCCAAACAAAAAATGACATTGTTGCAAAACTTAGAATTCCTGATACACCTGCTCCAAAGTGGGCTACAACTCTCATGTACTTCGAGGTAGTGGATCCAATTTATTCCTGCTCTTTCATGGATCCAATTTATAAAACAGGAGATGCCTGAAAGTGGAAACAATTAAATTAGTTGTACTTCAATTTTGTAGTTCCTCAAAACAAAATTTATGGCAAGCGACTCTGATGCTTCATGCTTTGGTCAATAATCAAGCATTTGGTGCTTTCCCATTCACGCGTTACAAAATTAGAAACTCGAGACCAGCCTAACTCATTTACACAATTGGAATAATATATATTATTTTCTAGTGATTAATAGGCACGAGACTAGTGCTTTACTCTTTTGTGGGGATCACAATTACAAAAAACTTCTAATATACTCGCATTTAATATACTCCCATTCCACGTTTGTTTTATCTAGGCGCACAAATTTTACAAACCATAAATTAAATAATTATGAATCACATGGAAGCTCAAAAAGACCTACGAGGAAAGGATCTAAAAGAATTGAACCTTTACATTAGCCTGTGATTGAATTATTTCACACAGCAACCGATAGATCAGCAACCCACCAAACATCTTAAAATCAACATGCTGTTTATAGAGAAAAAAAACCAACAAGGGAAAAAAATAGAATACAAGCTGAACAAAACAAATTTTCAATTTCATATACGGAAACTGAGCAACATCTTGCCCCATATCAAACTTGGAGAGCATATGCAAGCACCGATCAGTCATCAACCAAAATCCATAAGCGCCCATATTAATAAAACCTAGAATAAATACATATATAAGCCATATCAAATGCTTGGACATCACTATGTCTCTACCCATGAAATATGGTACTCTCATCGCAAATACTAATCTCAAGCTCAAGCGGCTTTTATCCTTGTTTGTGGCAGCTAAATCGACTTGGAACGCTTTAAAATATAGAGTATTACAAATATGAATTTCATGATAGCCATCACATGACCATATCATATTTTTTTCTACTATTTGTATATTCAAGGACTTTGTGTATGCAACTAACATGGGTATATAGAAAAATATGTGTCAAAATAGTTAATTCAAATATTATTAAAATAAAGATTGTCATACAAAAAGTGATTACAAAGACCCTTGACCAACACTTGGCTCGACGGGCACCTACTCTAACAGGATCGGGGTGTTGTACACTGTTGTAATACTCAAAGTCATTTAGAGTGAATCTTTCCGAGGTGGAAGAACGAGTGACGTAGTATTTTTAGTTTTTGAACATCCATAAACAATTTATATGTTCTTTACATTTCAGTTGTAATGACCAGCTCCGGAATCATCTATTAAGAGATACTAAAGCATGTAATAAAACTATAAACAACAATAATCAGAGATAACTGTAAAAACATAAATAAAATTTTAACCCGACAAAATACAACCATAAAAAATAACTGTAACCTTAAATAATATACAACCCAATATAAATTTCCAACATGCGAGAGGATCAATCCTAACTAAATCTGCTGGCACCAACAAAGACCAAAAACCATGGTCGCCAAATACACACTGATCCAAAACTTGGATAACCTTCAACTGTCCCAAATAATGGGGTGTCCGAAGAGTTATATGAAAGTGAGTGATAACAACGCCCAATACGAAAGTATGAGTATACACATGTTATGAATGCTAATGCAAATGAACGGGTACCGAAAAGCCATCACAGTAAATCTTCTGCTCAATCAAGTGGCGCCATGTTATGTAGCACACTAGGCAGTCGCATCAAGAGATGACTCACACACCAAAAAATAAACTTTGGATATCGGTGCCCTGATCCAATAACCAACGGGTCCAACCATCCACTCAAGAACTTGGGTAGAGCAACCCCACTATGGGTTATAACAAGATACATGCTCAACATGATAATGAATACAACATAATAATCGTGACATAACATATGCTCATAAGAAATGTCATATAAACATGCAAACATAAAACATGCATAATCAACTAGGATATTTTGGATAGTACATCCGCACCTCAACTACTGGCCTAGATGTACAACTTCCTACATTTCAAGTGAAAGAGTGGGTGCCCGGTGAGCCAACTTGTGGCTAAGGGCTTTGATGACTCTTTGTATAAACAATATTTTGTTTAATATAATGAGTTACAAATGATGACAAGAAGTAATAAGCTAAGGATGGGTGAGACCCAGCTAAGGCTCGGGAATGGTTCTAGAGTCGAAGCCAAAGCTATAGGAGACATTTATTTAGTTTTGCAGAACAATTTTAAGTTATTTTTTAGAGATGTTTTATATGTTCCGGATTTGGTCAAAAACATTATATCTATTTCTATGCTTGATAGAGATGGTTTTTCTTGCAATTTCGTAAATGGGATTTGCAATATTTACAAGAATGAATATTTGATTGGAAATGGACAACTTGAAAACGATCTATATAGCTTAAAATTAAAAGACGTTCCAATTAATTATGTTGATAAACCGATAACAACAATTAAAAGGAAGGACGATAGTCAAAACCCGGCAAACCTTTGGCATGCTAGGTTAGGTCATATTTCCTTAAGGAGGATGAACAAGCTAGTGGGAGAGGGCATGTTTGATATGTCTGATATTAACTCTCTACCTACTTGTGAATCCTGCCTGAAAGGAAAAATGACTAAATCTCCTTTTAAGGGGAAACCTGAGCGTAGTCAAAATCTGTTGGATTTGATCCATACAGATGTTTGTGGTCCATTTAGAGTTGGTACTCAATATGGCCACACCTACTTCATTACCTTTACTGATGATTATTCTAGGTATGGGTATTTATATTTAATGAAATATAAGTCTGAAGCATTTGAAAAGTTCAAAGAATTCAAGGCTGAAGTAGAAAACAAGCTAGGTAAAAGTATTAAAGCACTACGATCGGATCGAGGTGGAGAATACTTAAGTACCGAGTTTTTGGACTATCTAAAAGAGAATGGGATTCTCTCTCAGTGGACTCCTCCTATGACACCACAGCTGAATGGTGTATCGGAGCGTCGTAATCGAACTTTGTTGGACATGGTTCGATCCATGATGAGCTTCACTGAGCTTCTACCTTCGTTTTGGGGCTATGCGCTTGAAACGGCGGTATTGTTGTTGAACAACGTCCACACTAAAGCAGTGGACAAAACACCATACGAGTTATGGAATGGCAAAGCTCCTAAGTATTCGTACTTGAGGATTTTGGGATGTCCTGCTTACGTGAAGCGGACAGTGGGAGATAAGTTGGATAGTCGATCCAGCTTATGTTATTTTGTAGGGTATCCGAAGAATTCAATCGGATATTATTTTTATTATCCTGCTGAAACAAAGGTGTTTGTTTCAAGGAATTCCACCTTCTTGGAGAAGGAGTTCTTATTGGATAAGAAAGGCGAGATGATGGAACTCGAAGAAATTCGAGAAGAACCCAAAATACAAAATAACGATCCTACACCTCAGGAACCATTGATAGACACGCCTGTACCTAGAAGATCCGAGAGGACTTCTAGACCTCCTATTCGATATGGTCTTCTTCTTGAAGGGGATCAAGATGAACCCGATGTTGGATGTGATCCAAGAAACTTCAAGGAAGGAATTTCTGATGCGGATTCAAATTTATGGCTTGAAGCTATGCAGTCGGAAATAGATTCGATGCATACAAACCAAGTTTGGTCTTTAGTAGATCCTCCCGATGGAATTGTTCCAGTAGGGTGTAAATGGATCTACAAGAGAAAGCTTGGGCCTGATGGTAAGGTATTGACCTACAAGGCGCGATTGGTGGCGAAAGGTTATACTCAAAGACAAGGAGTTGACTATGATGAAACCTTTTCACCAGTTGCAATGTTCAAGTCCATAAGAATCCTTATTGCCATAGCTGCTTGGTATGACTATGAGATATGGCAAATGGATGTGAAGACTGCTTTTCTTAATGGAGACATTAAGGAAGAAATCTATATGAAGCAGCCTGAGGGGTACACATCCATGGGAAGCGAGCATAAGGTATGCAAGCTTCAGAGATCAATATATGGTCTAAAACAAACATCAAGAAGTTGGAACCAGAAATTTGATGAAACAATAAAGGATTTTGGTTTCATCAAGAACCCGGAGGAACCATGCGTGTATAAGAAAGTAGTTAAGGATGCTGTGACATTCTTAGTACTTTATGTTGATGACATCCTACTCATTGGGAATGCCGTAGGGATGTTGCAGTCAACAAAGATATGGTTATCAGGTAGATTCTCGATGAAGGATTTGGGTGAGGCATCCTATATTCTAGGGATACAGATCTATAGAGATAGATCTAAGAGAATGATAGGACTCACTCAATCAACCTACATCGACACCATATTGAAACGGTTTTCAATGGATGGGTCCAAGAGAGGACATCTACCCATGTGTCATGGAGTTTCTCTATCCAAGTCTATGTGTCCCAAGACGAATGAAGAGATAGAGAAAATGACACATGTACCATATGCGTCAGCCATAGGTAGTATCATGTATGGGATGATATCTACCAGACCGGATGTAGCATTTGCTCTGAGTGTCACGAGCAGATATCAAGCTAATCCCGGTCAAATGCATTGGAAAGCCGTGAAGGATATTCTTAAGTACTTACGAAGGACTAAGAATATGTTCATGGTATATGGAGGAAGAAAACTAAAATTGGAAGGCTATACCGACTCTAGCTTCCAAAGTGATGTGGATGACTCGAAGTCAACCTCTGGATTTGTGTTCAGGCTCAATGGCGGTGCTGTCTCTTGGAAGAGTTCCAAGCAGGACACCACAGCGGATTCCACCACTGAGGCAGAATACATTGCAGCATCAGCTGCTGCTAAAGAGGCCGTTTGGATGAGGAATTTCGTCCAAGAGTTGGGCGTCATTCCTGAAGTTGTTGGTCCAGTCCCGGTGTACGGTGACAACACGGGTGCCGTTGCTCAGGCAAAGGAACCAAGGTCTCATCAAAGATCCAAACACATACTGAGAAAATACCACATCATCCGGGAGATTGTGGAAAGAGGAGACATCACTGTCGAAAGAGTGGCCTCTGCAGACAATATCGCTGATCCACTTACTAAGCCCTTGCCAGGACCATTATTTGACAAACATCGCGAAGCAATGGGTCTACGTAGTATGACTAGTTGGCTTTAGGGCAAGTGGGAGATTGAAAGAGTGGGTGCCCGGTGAGCCAACTTGTGGCTAAGGGCTTTGATGACTCTTTGTATAAACAATCTTTTGTTTAATATAATTTACACTTTTATTAATGGCAATGACTTTATCTTTCTTCATAATGTTATATTGTGATATACTATTGTTGTTTTGATAAAGACCTTGAATATACTATAGTGTATGTAAGATGTGGTAGAACATGGAGATGTCTATCATGAAACACATCTTATAGTCACTGTATATTCTAAACTGTTCCTAGTCGATTGAGCCGTCCGATAATAAGGATAAGGATCGCTCGAGTTTGAGACTAGCATTTGCGATGCAGAGTACCACATTTCATTGGTAAGGAACATAGAGATGTTCGAAGCATGCAAATGGATATTCATACGATGAATGATCGAACTACCCTATCCGGACTTTCCAAGTGGTTATCACTTATCGAGTGGATAAAGTCCGCGGTTTTGGTTGTACACCATTAGTCCTTACTACTTGAAACATCATTGAGACTCTATATGCTAGTACTGTGCTTTGACTCGTTTACCGACTCTATTGGGGTCATCAGGTGTCGGGATTGGGTACAGTTACAACACATATAGGAGTCGATGCTTTGTTGTCAAGGATTCACCACATACTTGCGAGTGTGGATATCCTATGCGATCTGAGGAGATATTAGTGTGACGAATCTCTGGCCAGAGTACATGATGTGTTTTAAGAAATGGTTTCTTAGTAACACATGCGATGTCACTATTTGATCTTCAAGATGTATTGCATAGTTATCGAATCTCGAACGACTCTCGATATACCAATGGTTGTTGATTCGATCGGGATATATGGATGAAGGGACCGTACTGTACGCTAACCAAAATCTATTGGTTCTTGCAGGCACTATCAGTGATACCTAGGGAATCATGGGGCGATGTTGCTAGGTGCTCTTACCATGATTCGATGGGCAAGTCGGAAATAGTTGTTCCGAGTCACAAGGAGTTGTGAGCCCATGGCTAGCTGTATCCCTGAACCATTGAGGGTCACACAGAGTAATGGATTTTTAATCCCCGTTGAGATAGTTAAATTTAAAGAGTTAAATTTAATGAACAAAGAAGTTGGACTTCTTAAATATGAGTAGAGGAGTAAGATTTCCTAAAATGACATAGGGATGGACATTTTTGGAAACCACTGAATTCGGATTCAGAAAAATTTATCTTGACTTTAAAAGGTGCAGAAATGGTTTCTGTGCACATTGGTGAAATCGGTTTATCAATCGGAGTCACGATGAATTTTATATTAATTTTTGAACATGCGGGCTTTGCTTGTCGGGCTTGAACTTATGACTAATGGGCCCTAAGCTGTTAGCGGCCTACATTATAAATAAGTTATTGCAGTACAGAAATTACACACAACAGGTCACAATTTTCGAAAACCCTAGTATTTTTCTCTCAATAGTGGCCGCCCCCTTTCTCCCCTCTGCTCGAAAAATCCAGTCTGTGAATTTTGAATTACAGTCTGGTTTAACGGATCAAATTCGTTAATCTCTTCGTAGAAACTTCTGATAGATTTTCTAGTGCAATCTATCAGAGGGATTAAATATCCGTTCGTGGACCTGATTGAAGAACAGTTCGTCCATCAGTTCCAGGGATATACAACAAGAGCAGAGAAATCTGTTGGTGTCCATAATCTCGCTTCGAGATTGGAGGTAAAAATTTATAATCGTTATTTAATTTTTACACACACACAATTTAATCGTAAGGTTGATACCCATTATGGAATTGTTCCATATAAAATTTTTAAACTTCCGCTGCACCGGGTATCAATTCTGATTGATCTGATCGCCGCGTTCTCCAACATCAAGCCTACAAGACAAGTTAATATCATATCACTTATTGCTTACTAAAAGTCTTAACAAGAATACTAGCTACTCCCAATAATTATTTAGAGTCTAAACTTATACATGTTTCCATCGTCAGCCTGCTGATGTCGATGGCCCTGACCCAAGCACAACTCCTCTACAAGTCTATTAGCAGCTTGCTATCTCCTGAACGTCGAAAATACGAATAAAACACTATGAATTAAACTCTTTTTTATAGAAAAAAATCAACAATGGTAAAAAATTGAATAAAATATGAACAAAACCCTTTTGAAATTTCACATACGTAAATTGAGCAACATCTTGCCTCATATCAAACTTGGAGAGCATATACTAGCACCGATAAGTCATCAACCAAAATCCATAAGCCATGTTTATAAAACAAAGAATAAATCCATAAGCCATATAAAATGCTTGGACATCACTATGTACCTACCATTGAAACATGATACTCATATCTTAAATACTAGTCTCAAGCTTAGGCGGCCTTTATCCTTCTTTGTGGTGGCTAAATCGACTAGGAAAAGTTTTGAATATAGAGTATTTTAAATATGAGTTTCATGATAGCCATCACATGACCATATCATATTCTTTCAACTATTTGTATATTCAATGACTTTATGTTTGAAACTAGCATGAGTATACAGATAAATATGTGTCAAAATAATTGATTCAAATATTATTAAAATAAATATTGTCATACAAAGAGTTATTACAAGGACTCTCGGCCAACACTTGGCTCTACGGGCACCTACTCTGACAGGATCGGGGTGTTGTACGCTGTTGTAATACTCAAAATCTTCTAGATTGAATCCTTCTAAGATGGAAGAAGGGATGACGTAGGAGTTTTACTCTTCAAACATCGATAAACAATTTATGTGTTCTTTACATTTCAGTTGTAGTGACCCGCTCCAGAATCATCTACTAAAAGATACTTAAGTATGCAATAAAACTTTAAACAATAAAAATCAGAGATAACTGCGAAAACTAAAATAAAATGCTTACCCGACAGAATACAACTGGAAAATAACTAGAAACTTAAATAATATACTAACCAATCGAAATATCCAACATGCACGAGGATAAATCCTAACTAAATCTCCTAACATCAACAAATGAACAAAAACCCTGGTCGCCAACTACACACTGATTCAAAACCTGGACAACCTGTAACTAATCCTGACGAATGGGGTGTCCAAAGAGATATACGAAAGTGAGTGATAACAGCGCCCAATACGAAAGTATTAATATACACATGTTATGAATGCTAATGAAAATGAACGGGTACAATAAACCTATCATGGTAAAGCTTTAGCTCAATCATGTGGCGCCATGGTATGTAGCACACTAGGCCATCCCATCAAGAGGTGGCTCACACACTAGAAAGTAAACTATGGATATCGGTGTCTTGATCATGTAACCAACGGGTCCAAACATCCACTCAAGAACTCGGGACTGAGCAACCCCTCTATTGGTTATATCAAGGTACAGGCTCAACATTATAATGCATGCAACTTAATAATTGTGACATAATATACATGTCATATGAACATGCAAACATAGAACATGTATAATCAACCAGGATATCTCGGATAGTACGTTCGCACATCATTTATTGGCCTAGCTGTACAACTGCCTACAAGGCAAGATAATATCATATCACTTATAAAAATCTTAACTAGACTACTAGCTACTCACAATAACTATTTAGAGTCTAGACATATACATGCATCCATCGAGAAGACGACTAAAACACTATGAATTAAAAATTGGCTCGAAATATACACCTAAAACACTCTATAAATTTGAGAATTCTCGCCCTTATTTATAGACCAAGATCTGACCTTCTGATCGCAAGTTTGGACGTTTCGATCGCACTTCGGAGTTTCCGGTCGTCCTTCGAAACTCTAACAATCAAACACGTGTCAGTGAATGAACAACTCATGCTACCGAAAACGTTCGGAGCTTCAGAATGCACCTTTTTCAAATAACCAATCAGGAACCCATATATGTTTGTTGAGGAAGGTCGAACCTTCCGAACTCAGGATCAGAGCTTCCAAATTCAATTGTTGCTTTCAGAGGATTTGGAACCACCGATCTAGACTTCTCTCAATTTCAAACCACCGGAGCTTCCGAACTATTCAAACACCTGAAACCCTCCGAACCATTTTCAAACATCCTGATTTCAATTTTCAACTCATTAATATCAACCGAGGATTCCTTAATCATGATTTATCTATTTTAATCATGCTTAGACATTTAATTGCTTAATTTGGAAATTGGGTTACTACATTCTCCCCAAATTAGGATATTTCATTCTCGAAATCATGTCTTGGTCAACCTTGATAATGTATCCACAACGTGATTCCCAAAACTGCCGATTAATTGTTGGTCTAAGCCCCATCACAAACATCTTTGAAATTTTATAGCATCTGGCACTAAAGTCTCCTTTAGACATGAAGCGCTTCTATGCTAAAGATTTAGAGTGTCTCTCTACTAGTCGTTTAACTAAACCTAGTGAACGAGTATACTTTATAGCAACTTACAATCTCTCGTTCCACAATAAGCACGAAACTTAGTTACACATGTAAGTCCTGAATTACTCATGTCTCAAACAACTGAATATGGCCTATCTATCGTTATGCTGTTATATCACAATGATGATGCCAACTGTAGCAGTTTTCTAGTTTCAATATAAAAGGAACTACTATCCAGACAATAAAAATTGAAGTATCAACTTTCTTGTCACATGCATGAATCGAATGATAGCCTAGTCACATAATATTTGAACATATATACAGGTCTGGTCTCATCACGTAATCTCAACATTGTTACTCGAAAATTTTTTACTAAACGAAACAATCGATACCCCCAAGATCCTATTAAATATCACTTATTGACAGTTGATTACGATAGCTTGTACAAGGATTCAAAGCATTTTATTTCGAGATTCCTTTTATGTCTAACTTACACACCAGTAGAATCAAAGATGGTGTTGTGTAAATAGAGTATATAAAAATTATCCCATCAGCTCTTGTAACAATGGGGCTAATAATTCAATAATTTTTACCATTTACATAAAGTACAAGTAACCTTTCTAGTTACTTACATGCTTCTGGCTCACACTGAGAAACAGTGATGGTTTGCAAATTGATTTACTGCAACTCAATTAGCGATATAACATCTCTGAAGAATTTCAATCATATATTGCAACTAGTCACTACTCCAATTCAGAAATATACATCTTCTGTGACAACCCTGTTGATCATCTACATTGAACTATCACTTGTTGATATCAAGTTAAAAGGATAGGATACAAACTCTAATGTATCACCTTTTGGAATATCATTGGTTCCAATATCTCAAATATCAATCAATGATTGATCATTGTCTTTAACAATTCCCATTTTCTAACCACGCCAAAGTCTCTTAATTTCATAGTCAAGCATCTGAATAAACGCATCCTAAGAAAATAGAACTGAGTTACTTTTGATATTGTAGGCGAAAGCAATCTACCCGAAAGGATACTTCATTTTCGAGAACAAAAATTTCTAGGCAAATTAACCTGCACTGGGAAAACGTCGTTGTCCATAATTCAACCTGTCTTAATGAACAGAAACATTCAGATTTATTACCCTGAAAAGTACAATATCGAAAAATGCTGGATGTTTATGTTGTTAGTACAACTTTTGGTACTAATAGTTTTAATAAAATGATTTCATCTGACTCACGACTTTAGAAAATAGCTCAATTATTAAAAATGAGAATAAAGTTTATTAAACTTACTGACAAAATCAATTCTATTAAATCATAACTTACATATCTTGGTGAACAAAAGCATGGAAAATTATATATTTTCAAAGTTCTCAAAACTCTGTCTCAATCTAGGTTTCTTTCGAATCGACTCTGTCAAATTAGTCAAGTCAATTTTCTAGCGTATCACAATAAAAACTCAAGAAATGAGAGACAATAATCCCGTCAAACTCGAAAAACCGTAGGTCTCAACACTGTCGTATCCCATGTTCAATCAATGTTTCAATCCTGCTAAAGATCATTGAAAACATTACAATTGTTCTTTCAATACCGTGGCCCCAAAACGCACGAAGAGATTGTAAGAACCTCTTAACACTATAGCGTTAATCACACCTTAATTGAATCAATAGATCTCACATAGCTAGTCATGAAATAATCAGCTTACGTATCAACGTACTGATCTGACTCGCTATCAAAAATTGACATTACTAGAACTCATAAATCTTACACTGCATAGAACGTATAGTGATTCGCTCCGAAATCACCTATTAATCGAACTTAAGCATGTCATAAAATATTAAAGCACAATAGCTCAAATAATAATCAAAAGAAACTTAAAAGATTCTACAAATAAACCGGCAGAATAAAACTGGTACCGAAATAACTTGAAATAACTATTATACAACCCGATCAAAATACAGTAGTAAAAATCCACAAATGCAAACCTGGTACGGAAAAAGTCTCAACACCGTTGCAGCTCAACGACCGCTACCTCTCGGTCCATCCAACCTAAACCCTGTCCCGTGGAATGGGGTGTCCAGAACCAAAAACCGAGGACGTGAGATAAAAATGCTCAGTACAAAAGTATGAGTATACACATGCTATGAATACTAATACAAATGAACGGGTACCAAAACCTATCATGGTAAAAAAAACACTGCTCAGTCAAGTGGCGCCATGGTATGTTGAATGATGGTCAGTCACATCAGTGGATGGCTCACACACCAGAAAGAAAATGTGTATATATGTGACGTGACCATGTAATTCAATGGGCCCAGCCATCCACTCAATAACTCGGGCCTGAGTGACCCTACTATGGGTTATGTCAAGGAACAAGCTCAACAAGATAAATTCATGCAGCATAATAATTGTGACATAATATATTCACATAAGAGATGATATATAAATATGCATACTCAACCAAGATTTCTTGGATAGTACGTTCGTACCTCAATACAAGCAACCTAACAACACTAGCTCTCTATTCCAAGCCTATAAAAAGATAATCACCATATCACTTACTGTCTATTAAAAGCCTTAACTAGACTAATAGTTACTCACATAAGCTATTCAGAGTCTAGACTTATACCTGTGTCCGTCGTTATCCCTTGAAGATGATGGCCTCAAACTCAAGGAACAACTCTGCTACGATCCCAATATTGCCTTGCTATTGACTGACCCTCAAGACAATGCCCGTATTCCCTCCGAATCAACAAGAAACGAGAAAGATAATTCTGAATTGGCAATTAAAAATGAAGCTCTCGACCCCTATTTATAGGCAACGATCGGAACTATCGATCCCACGTTTGGAGCTTCCGAATGCACTTTGGTGCCTCCGATCCCTCCATCAGAGCTTTCGATCTCTAGCCACCGAATGTGTGTTCCTTATTGGACAACACACTGCTACTGACAGAGTTCAGAACTTCCAAACTGGGGTTCGGAGCTTCCGATCTATATCACGTCAGTTCACCAATCAGAAAACCCATAATTTCTTATCTAAAGACGATTGGACCTTCCGATCTTGAGTTCAGCGCTTCTGAACTCACCCTCTGCCTCCGGAGTACAACGTTGCTTCCGAATCAATTCGGTTCTTCTGAACATCTGATAAATGTATTTTATACACTTAATTTATATATGATTTTAATTGTTAATTTCTTGTTTCGAGCAGATTTATGTGGGTGTTTTGTTGTTTTTGTGAGTGTAGGAAATTATTGATTTTATGTGGAAATGAGAGGAAAAAGGAGAAAAGAAGAATAAAAGAAAGGAAAAAGAAAAGAAGAGAAAATTGAAGAGAAGAAAGGAACGTTCAGAGAAAAGAAAAGGAACAGTGTTGGGTTTCTTAATGGGCCTTAAAAGTCAGCGCTTGATTGAGCGCTAATGAGGAGAAGAGGAAAGCTATCGCGCTTGGTTTATGTTTCTGAGAGAATTGAGAATTCGAGTTGAAGGCGCGCCCGCGCCGTTCTTAGAGCGCCCGCCCCGTAGCTGTTTGAAAAGTTTTATTATTTCGGGCAATAAATTCTTGGGCTTTTTGTTGGGCTTTTGTGCATGGTATAAAAGGGAATTCTTATCATACTATGGAGGAGGAGCCGCCACACACATCCACTACAGATCAGAGAATTAATCGTGTGATTTGCTGAAGATTTCTGGAGCTTAACTGAAGAACGAAGACGGAGTTCGATAGTCCGAACACGGCGTCGATGACGGATTTGTTTCTTTTATCTTTTATTTTGTTAATTCTGAATATGTTTGGATTTATGATTTATTGTTTTCAAAATTTTATTATGAACTAATTTTTATAGTCTAGAGGTTGATGTAGCCTGGTGTAGACACTTTCTTGAATTCTTGATTTTATTGAATTGAGTTTCTTCTAGATTAATTGTTTTTTCTAGAATTGATTGTCTTTTCAATTATCTGATCAATAATTGATTTGTAATATTTATTTGAAATCATTGCTCGGGAGAGGGGATTTTGAATAGGACATTAGAAACTACACTGTTAATTATTTATACAGCTCGGGAGAGTGTATGATTTTAACAGAGCTTTTAAAAAGAACATTGTTTTGTGATAGATCACTGCGATAAATTTTTAATAGGAATATTGGAATTGAATTGTAGTTGATAAACATTATTTGTTGCTCGGGAGAGGGAAATAATAAACTTAAGTGTTCTTGGCTATTAATTGACTGAAATTCATGAAGATTAATTATTTATGATTGATTGTTGTTGAAACCAGGTGAAATCTATACCTCTAGACCATTTTTTTCTGATTGATTTTTAATCTGAAAGTTGTGTGCGTGCTTTTAAATCTCTTAATTATTTTATTTTTATTGCAAAATTCTCAAAGTTTGATTTTCTAGATAAATTTTAGACTATTCTAATGACAAGTACTAAATATTTTCATTTTACTCCCTGTGGGATCGATATCTGAATTATTCACTATATTAAAACTTGACACTCGTACGCTTGCGAGGAAATTTCACAACAAGTTTTTGGCGCCGCTGCCGTAGAGTAATTTTGATTATTTTTTAGTCTTGTTACCAATTAGTCGAAGTTTTAATTTAGAGTTTTCTTTATTTTGATTTAAGTACTAATAAATTGGTATTGTTCTTAATTGCAGTTTATGCGACGATCTCAAAGTGCGAATTCTTTACTTTTTGATCCGGAGATCGAGCGCACTGTACGTGCTTTGAGAAGAATTAGAAGAGAAGAATTAAGGAACATGGCTGAAGAAGAATCACAACAAGCTCCCTTGGTGCCAATCAGAGATCACTTCAGGCCAGTAATCCAGGCTCACTATTCTGGAATTGCTCGAGGGACCATTAACGCAAATAATTTTGAGCTAAAGCCGGCCTTGATGAACATGGTTCAACAGAACCAATTTAATGGGAGTGCCACTGCCGATCCTCATCTACACCTACGCACCTTTTTGGAGATAACCGATACGGTAAAAATTAATGGCGTGTTTGAGGATATTATACGCTTATGCTTGTTTCCGTTTTCTCTCAGGGATCAAGCCAGAAGTTGGTTGCAATCACTGCCGCTTGGAAGCATCACTACTTGGGAGGGGATGGCAGAAAAATTTCTTGCAAAATATTTTCCTCCTGCCAAAACCACCCAACTGAAGATCGAGATCAGCACCTTCCGGCAGATGGACACTGAACGGTTATACGAGGCGTGGGAAAGGTATAAAGAATTATTAAGACATTGTCCTAACCACAATTTTGCAGATTGGGAACAGATCGAGTGGTTTTACAACGGATTGAATGTGCCTATAAGGATGAATGTCGATTCTGCTGCTGGAGGTACTATATTTGCAAAGGATCATGTTCAGGCTTATGATATGTTAGAGCAGATGACGGTCAATAGCTTTCAATGTCCATCTGATCGTGTGGGAGTCAAGAAGCCAACTGGAGTGTATGCAGTGGATCCTCTCACGTCCATCACTGCTCAATTATCTGCACTGACTACACAGGTAGCTTCTTTGAATAAAATTAATGTTGCAGATTCAACTGGAGTTGAAGGATCACCGGCCATAGAGCAAGTCAATTATATAAAAAATCCAAATGGCTACCGAGGATATGGAGGCTATAGAGGTAACCCTGTCCCAAATACTTATCATCCTAGCTTGCGTAATCATGAAAATTTTTCGTATGCTAACAATAAAAATGTGCTGAATCCTTCGGGATTCAATACAAACAAGGATGAGGGTAAGCTGTCGTTGGAGGATGTGGTTAGTACTTTTGTGCAGGAATCAGGTAAGATGATGACGAGAATTGAGTCTCGACTTGACATTTTTGAGACGCACATGGCCAACATGGGCGCAGTGTTGCAATCCATGGAGACTAGTATTGGGCAGTTGGGGAACGCACTGAAGGACAACAATCGCGGCCAGTTCCCTAGCAATACTGAGGTGAATCCCAAGGAGCAGTGCAATGACATCGAAGTGCGGAGTGCCAAAGACATTGGAGTTCAAATTCCTACTGTTGCGGATAAGAAACTTGAGGAAAAATTTGAGGAGAAAGAGAAGGAGCTTGAATCTGAGCCAAAACCGATGTACAAGCCTTCACTTCCATACCCGCAAAGGTTCAAGAAGAAAGCATTGGACGAGCAATTTTCCAAGTTCTTGGAGATTTTTAAGAAGATTCACATCAACATTCCCCTTGCTGAAGCTTTGGAGCAAATGCCGAATTATGCGAAGTTCATCAAGAAGGTGATGTCCAAGAAGAGGAGGCTGCTAGAGAACGAGGTAGTGAATTTAACGGAAGAGTGCAGTGCGGTGCTCCAAAAGAAGATGCCACAAAAGCTTAAGGATCCAGGGAGTTTTACTATTCCTTGCACTATTGGCTCTTCTTATTTTAATAATGCACTTTGCGATTTAGGATCTAGCATTAATCTCATGCCTTTGTCTGTTTTCAGGAGCTTAGGACTTGGTGAGGTGAAGCCCACCATGATCGCGTTGCAGTTGGCTGATCGATCTATCACATATCCGCTTGGAATCATTGAAGATGTTTTGGTAAAAGTAGATAAATTTATTTTTCCAGCGGATTTTGTTGTGTTAGATATGGAGGAGGATGCAAACATGCCCCTGATATTGGGAAAACCTTTCTTGGCCACTGCCGATGCCAAGATAGAGGTGAAGAGAGGTGCATTGTCGATGGGTGTGGACGGTGGGAGTGTAATTTTTAATATATTCATGAAGTCATCTAATACCCCTATTGAAAAATTATGCTTGATAGAGCCAGTTATGAAGTTGGAGGGTCGTTCAAAAGCCGACATTTCGGTTGATTCATCGAACGAAAGAGCGCCAAAACCACCAAAGAAGGCCACGAAAAAAGCAAAATTTAAAAGGCGGTTCGTGGAATTTATTTGGCGAGTGAAAGAGAAGGGGAGGAATTAATCCCGTGAAAGTCGGGCTGATAACTTTAAACCAAGCGCTACTTGGGAGGCAACCCAAGCATTTTTTTTTATTTTATTTTATTTGCTTTTATTTTTTGTTTATTTAATAATTTTTTTTTATTTAATTGTGTTAAGTTTTTTTTTTATTTTTCAATTTTTTGAGCTTAATTTTTCTTAATTTTCAAAATTTTTCAGGCTCTAGAAATCTCAAAGTCGAGCAGACGGCGCGCCCGCCCCATTTATCTGAGCGCCCGCGCCTTACCTGGACGAAATTGGAGTTATTTTGCGACTTAAAGGCGCGCCCACGCCACCCCTGCTGAGCGCCCGCACTTCCTTTGCACCACACTAAGTCAAGAACAGCGCTGCACCTAGCGTTATCGCGCAACTCAAGAATGCTCCATTAAGCGCTATCGCGCTCCCTCTGCCGCTCAAATTTAAGCGCTATCGCGCATCACTTTCAAGCGACAACAACCAACTCCATCAGCGCTACAACAAGCGCTATCGCGCCTCTTCACCCCTCATCAGCGCTCCACCAAGAGCTAATGCGCATCCAGCCTCCCCATCTTCACTTCTACTCATGCGCGATAGCGCCCTCCATCTGCTCTCACCCTAGCGCTATTGCGCATCTCAGCTCTCCATTAGCGCAACAACCATGCAGGCAGCAACCCCTCCAACCAGCGCAAACCATCAGCAGGTCCACCATTAGCGCGATTGCGCCTCTCCATGCGCCATCCAGCTCCTCATCAGCGCATCCTCATAGTGCAGATCACCACAACTCACGCTGCTACTCCACCATTCCAGCTGCTACTCTCCATGCGCAGCATATAGCGCTATCGCGCCACACCACATCACCATCAGTGTAGCTTCTCCTTAGCCCCTTCACTTTGCGCACACAGCTCACCATCAGAGCTGCAGTCAGTGCAAACGTGCAGCCAGCTGCTTAACCATGCGCAGATTTCAAGCGCAAACAATCCTAATCTGAAGTTTTCCATGCGCTAACAACCGTCCAAGCTGCACTCTACATTATGAGCGATCGAGTCTCATCAGCAGCCTTCTCTACACCATGTGCCAACTTATTCGTCAATGGCACCATTTCTGTGCATCATCAAAGCTCCGGAACAGCGCATGATGCCTCGCACTCTTCCTTATTTTCCCATACATTAAGCGAGATATATTGTATTGCATGGTTTGCGTTTAATTTTTTTGTGTTTTAAATCATGTGCATGTATTCTTTTCAGGTTGAATTGAACGTTCATGTCGTGCTCATCTCCAAATCACCTCTCAAATGGTCTTGAGGTTGCGAGTTATTTTAGTGGAAATTTTGATAATGCCGGGTCCTGATGCTCGGTGTCGAAGGTATGAGTCCCTTGTTTTTTTTTATTGTTTTTAATCATATGGGACAATGATTACATTAAGTTTGGGGGGATGAATCATTTTGTGCAATGATTTAGTTGAGTAGTTGAATTTTATTGTGTGCTTCATAGATAAAATTTTTGTTGTTTTTGTTGAGTTGACTTGAAAAGAAGTCAAGAAAGAAATGGATGCATGGCTGATGATAAAAATATTTTTTGTGCTATAACTGAAATCCAGGATTGTCCACCTATCTGACAAATATTTTTTGAAAAAAATGGAACCAATTGGATGAACAATTTCCTATATACTCTGTGATTAATGCTTGAATCTGATTTTTGAGACATACAAACATAGATATGATTGAGACATTGTTTGAATTTTTGGACCTGATTTTATTGAAAAAAATTCTATCCTTAGTTGTCGATTTGAGCCTACACGCATATTAGTACTTTGAGGTACGGAATAATCTGAATTTTGTTGTGAAAATCATCGTTTACTGCTGATGATTGTTCTTTTTCTGCACTGATTGAATTTGTATGATTTAATTGTGGATTGAGACTTGTCTAGAACTAGTTCGGACACTCTTCGAGGCGAAATACGGGCAAAACTGAGATTAGTAATGACTTAGGCAATTTTTCTGAATTCGTTTGAGCCTTTCAAGCTACCTATTTTATATGTATCCCTAGTACCTTGTTTGAGCCTAATTGAAAATAGAATGGCATGCGTGTAAACGTGTGATTAAACCCCATTCTTCATTATTTCAAGGTCCTACATCCACTACCTGAATAGCCTAAACACTAATTCCTACCTTTAAAGGAGTAATTTGAATGCTAAAATGTTGTATGCTCCTAGCTTTATTTGTGAAAAATGAAATGGTGTGGTGGATGAATGGAAAAGATGAAAAGAGGTAGTAGAAGAAAAAAAATGTGGTTGGAAAAGTTGTAAAAGAGAGTTGAAAGAAGTTGTGAGAAAAATTGAGAAATCAATGAAGTGAAATAAGTGTAAAATTGTGATTGAAAAGGAGTTGAAATTAGAGCATAAATATAAATTACTCCTTATTTTGAATTCTTATCCTTCGTTTGTAGCCATGAGCCAGGCCTTACATTATGAGCCAATTAAGTCCTATTGACCGAGTCTCAGTTGCCTAATATACTAGTGGAGAAGAGTTGCAAGAATTTAGCCTATGGACTGTTGATTGATGCTTTTAATGATTATGAATTTTGATCGAAACACGCACACACTATTATTATTTGCATTTACCTAATTGTGAGTGTTTTTGATTTATATCCTATATTTGATCCTATGTTATCCTTAAAAAGTCCTCATGATCTATGAATGTTTGAATTGAACTTGGATAATGGTGTTTTGAACGTGAGTTGCGGAGATTATGAGTTTATGCGGTTATTATTTTGTGATTGGCTAAAACTTTCAAGTGTTAGTAGGTGTGACATGATTGGATTTGATATTTTTGAAATCATTGATGAGGTCATTGTTCCATAATATTTTTTGACTATTCTTGTGAGTTTATAATGAGTAGTAGTTTTCGAAGTTATTGTTTTGAATAGTTTTGCTCGGGACTAGCAAAAGTATAAGTTTGGGGGTATTTGATAAGTGTATTTTATACACTTAATTTATATATGATTTTAATTGTTAATTGCTTGTTTCGAGCAGATTTATGTGGGTGTTTTGTTGTTTTTGTGTGTGTAGGAAATTATTGATTTTATGTGGAAATGAGAGGAAAAAGGAGAAAAAAAGAATAAAAGAAAGGAAAAAGAAAAGAAGAGAAAATTGAAGAGAAGAAAGGAACGTTCAGAGAAAAGAAAAGGAACAGTGTTGGGTTTCTTAATGGGCCTTAAAAGTCAGCGCTTGATTGAGCGCTAATGAGGAGAAGAGAAAAGCTATCGCGCTTGGTTTATGTTTCTGAGAGAATTGAGAATTCGAGTTGAAGGCGCGCCCGCGCCGTTCTTAGAGCGCCCGCCCCGTAGCTGTTTGGAAAGTTTTATTATTTCGGGCAATAAATTCTTGGGCTTTTTGTTGGGCTTTTGTGCATGGTATAAAAGGGAATTCTGATCAGACTATGGAGGAGGAGCCGCCACACACATCGACTACAGATCAGAGAATTAATCGTGCGATTTGCTGAAGATTTCTGGAGCTTAACTGAAGAACGAAGATGGAGTTCGATAGTCCGGACACGGCATCGACGACGGATTTGTTTCTTTTATCTTTTATTTTGTTAATTATGAATATGTTTGGATTTATGATTTATTGTTTTCAGAATTTTATTATGAACTAATTTTTATAGTCTAGAAGTCGATGTAGCCTGGTGTAGACACTTTCTTGAATTCTTGATTTTATTGAATTGAGTTTCTTCTAGATTAATTTTTTTTTTCTAGAATTGATTGTCTTTTCAATTATCTGATCAATAATTGATTTGTAATATTTATTTGAAATCATTGCTCGGGAGAGGGGATTTTGAATAGGACATTAGAAACTACATTTTTAATTATTTATACAGCTCGGGAGAGTGCATGATATTAACAGAGCTTTTAAAAAGAACATTGTTTTGTGATAGATCACTGCGATAAATTCTTAATAGGAATATTGGAATTGAATTGTAGTTGATAAACATTATTTGTTGCTCGGGAGAGGAAAATAATAAACTTAAGTGTTCTTGGCTATTAATTGACTGAAATTCATGAAGATTAATTATTTATGATTGACTGTTGTTGAAACCAGGTGAAATCTATACCTCTAGACCATTTTTCTCTGATTGATTTTTAATCTGAAAGTTGTGTGCGTGCTTTTAAATCTCTTAATTATTTTAATTATTATTGCAAAATTCTCAAAGTTTGATTTTTTAGATAAAGTTTAGACTATTCTAATTACAAGTACAAAATATTTTCATTTTACTCCCTGTGGGATCGATATCTAAATTATTCACTATATTAAAACTTGACACTTGTACGCTTGCAAGAAAATTTCACAACAACATCTCTTCGGAGCTTACAAATTGTCCAATAACTTGAAGCCCTTCTAACAATTTCCGATCATTCTGAGTTCAATTCGGAACCCCTTAAATCATGTTTTGACTAATTGAACATGTTTAGGTAGTTGATTAACTTAATTATGAATCGAGCTACTACAGAACGTAACTTGGATCTCTTGTCTTACACTTATATGATCGTACTTAGATCCGAACGATCAAATATCACGTCAAATATTCGTGATAAAGATACACACTCTGATTGATATGTGTTAATGATCTTCCAAGCGTAATCCTCCCTTGATAAGTTCTAAAGCACAACCGGATTCCAGAAATTTTACCATCGTCACTAGGGTTCACGTCGTTCCACTATGAAAGAACTGAAAATCCTCACTTACAAACATTACTATATCATTCATTGATAACAATTTAATGTGGCTTATAACTAGCCTCAAAATATCGTTCATGTTATTACAACCACTTCTGGTTCCTTATTCCTACTGAATCTTATACTTTTGGTTAACATACACTAAACTTAGAGTTTCCAATGATCAATTCATAAAATCACGGTTCAACAAGGAATTACCTTTCCCAAGAATGTTGGAATTACAAAAATTTCATACCAAATATTTACACTTCCTAACTCTGATGTTGTCAGACGATAACTACAAGTAACCACTAACACTAACCCAGCACTAGATTGAATCTATTAAGCAGTGCTTAGTACAATCCCCATAGAAACTATATTGAACACTTAGTTCTGAACTTTCTCTTGTCAAGGAATACTCCCTTTTCCTAGAAAATATTTTTAGTAGAAAAACCTCAAATGGCATCTTTGACGAATTCATGTGATGAATATACTATATTCACTTGGTACTAACCCAGTACCAAACTAAATCTAATAGAAAGAATTCATCTATCACTAAAATTTCCTGGTAGCTATATCCCTTTCTGTGACTGTGTAAAACATCAAGACTGAGGTAGCCTTCCCTATAAGCCCTCTGAAGCACGAAATTTTCCAAGAACAAACACGGGAATATGGTCGCGCCTCCGCATCGTCTAATCGAAAATCATCACAATCAAAAGTACTTGGTATAAATATTCCCCTAATGAAACTAGTAATCCCTAAAAACAATCTTCAAGACCTCAAACTTACCAAATTATTCTAGGAAAACACTTAGTACTAATCACTTGGCACGTACTTACCAACTAGATTTCTCAAATAATCCAAGAATCACAGTACGTAGTTGAACACAATTCAACAAACATTGGAATTAAACCGAAATAATCAAGTACTAAAAACATTAAACTACTAATCTAGGTTAAATACAATTCTTATTACAATTCCATGGTTAAAACAAACTAAAAAATTCCCAAAAGTTTGGAATCAATAATAAAAATTATTCGAATGCTTATACAAGAAAATCCATTCTTAACATAGGGTATCTTACCATACAAGATGGATACTTACAATCCAGAGTCTAATACAAAAAAATTAAAATCATTTAAATATGTAAGCTTAAACCTTTAAAATATTAAAACAATTAAGTTGCATATTAAGAATCATTTCGACAAATAAACTTAACCAATTAAAAATAGTAATTAAATAGTAAGTACAATAAAATCATTTGAATAAATAATAAAATATTTTATTAACACATAATTCACATAAATAATTTAAATAAATTAAACCTAAAAATAATAAATCCTAATATTTATTAAATTTAATGCATGTGATTTAGTAGATTAGATTTTAGGTACTACAATTCCTTCCCCTCTTAAATGGAATTTCGTCCTCAAAATTTAAACTTACTAACTAGGTCCAGATACATTAGACCAGATCGGCACTAACTACTCTTATCTAGTACCTACACGAGTCGACGCTAATAAGCTTTCGTTGCATACTCTGATGCTTACCAACACCTACAATCAAGGAACTAACTAACTCCAACTGCAAAAAAATAAATTTGCAAATTCTTCTTTATCCCCAAATGATTGTAGCCTAAGAGAAATTTCTAATCATTGTTCCCATGTGACTGTAAGAGTTTTAATTCGCCACCTAAACTCCTAAAATATCTGATACCTGCCTTAGTTCGATAACTTTAAATCCTAGATCGCAACTTCAATCAATAAGTATCCGCAAAACCAATAAATAATTTATGTCGACCTACCTCATAACTTAAAAGCTTCCTAACAACGAAACTATGCTTAATGTCTATTCACCAGTAAAGCTTAACTCATATAATCTAGAACTTGAGCTCTTGAGAAATTCTTAAGTTCTCAAAATACTTAGCAACTAAACACTAAACTTTTCTAAATAGAATAGCTAAGGGAACTATTAAATTATAACTCAACTGTCCTCAAGATACAAGATGGATCCGACTCATACTTCCACAACATCGACACATGAAACTCATCATGTATTACTAACAATTCTGCGGCATACCCAAACGATAAAACAATTACCAATCTCCTCAACATTCGCATAAGGACCAACAAAACGAGTTAATTTCTCAATATACCCAAATGATCAATAGTATTACGGAACAATGATACCTTCAAGAACAACCTAACATCCAATTTGAAATTCTAAAGGTTCACTCCACTTATTAGCAGTGCTACACTTAATGATCCTGGGCTTATGTACAACCCATTACGCAAGGACTAAGAAATCCATAATTACACTTTAAGTCAAAATATACTACGAGCTATTCTCCGCTTATTGGATTAGATGGTCTCTAAGTACCAAACAATTCCTACATATCGCCTGAAGACATATCTCAAATCCCTTGTTCAACTTGACAGCAAGTCTGAAAAAAAAATTCCAAATTATTATATGTACAACCTGAATTCATATTTCAAGAACTTAGTATACAATCGGACACCTCGAAGAGTTTGTAATGTGATCTAAAAGGCTTTCTAATTGATCCTCCAGTACCTTAGTATTTTCCCAATAAATAAATCTACAGCTTATCCAGAAAAACTACCTGAATGTTCTATTCATCATTCTATTACTATAGTTGGTGCATTAGTCTTACCGGTCAACAATCACAAAGTTTTAGAATGCAAATGTATAGTACTCAAAAGTCTCTAGGGACAACTCTATTTCCCTATCTCGCGACTGACCAGTCATTCTGCTTACCAAAATCATCTGTTCACTCTTAACAATCCTATTTAAAATTGAAACAACTCATTCAATTAATTTACTACCTAGCAGTTTACTCGCTAGAACAAGATATAATTGATAGTCATCATTCCTAAGAACACAACGATAACTTAGGATTTTATATAGTACTAATATTAAATCCCAACAGTCGAAATACTTACTATGCAGTTACGAGTCGATTCTCTACACCAGAATAGAAATGATAATTTGAAACTATGATCCACCCAAATAATTCAACATGATGGATCAGGAAAGGAAACAGCCATACAAGTAATGCTGCTTAATATAAAATGAAATAATGCAAGCATTATAAACAAACGAGCTGAAAATAAAAATCTAGATAAGTGAAAACAACTCACTCATAATTCAATTCTAGGGGTGAACGAATAATAATGGAGGCTTCATGAATAATAAATATGAGCCAACAAGATACAAACCTCGTGATCATTCATCCAAGGGTAATGAAATCATGCTCAAAAAATCAAAGCACAATTAAGAGCAATCGGTGTGACTTCAGTCGAGAGAAGTCCACACAAGTCAATAATCAGGAAAAACAACGGTCTCAAAGTAAAATCAGATGCCAGCCACACAACATAAGTAGATTAACAAAAGAGTGACAAAGTGAATCTTACTCACATCAACATGTGGCTCTAGAACCGAAGAAAAATTCCAATAAGTGTGAAACATGAACAAGATTTTATTAAGAAGTTCAACTAATGCCAAGGTGACAGAATTCAACGCTGATAAATGTCATATGAATCCATAAATGCTCAAAGGTAATGCAAAAAATTTCAGATACTCAAAAGTATTTGTTGCAACGAATTTGAGCACAAAAGAAGAAAGAAGGAAATAACGATCGGAATAGTAGTTCACATAATTTAAAGACTCATAGTAACCGACTCACTATTTCCAAAGATCATATTTGCCCAAATAACAAAATAAGAACTCAAAATATCCATAATAATATAAAACCAATTTTGTATCCCCAAGTCTTCACACGAGTTCGATTCATAAACTTAACTGACAAAACATACATCTATCAATTTCTAAGCAAACTATTCAGGGAAATTGCAAATTTAGTCCTGTATATTTGTCACTTTGCGATTTTGGTCCTATATGTTTTCATATTTCAGTTTTAGTCTTGCATGTTCTGATTTTTGGCAATTTCGGTCCTTTTTATTCGAAAATGCTTACGTGGCACTGTACACGTCAACTCCACATCAGCACTGAATTGGTGTCACGTCAGCGCCACGTCGGAAAAAGACTAAAATTGCCAAAAAAATAAAGATAGCGGACTAAAACTGAAATCTGAATATATAAAGGACTAAAATCGCAAAGTGACAAACATACAGGACCAAAAAAGCAATTTTCCCAACTACTCACTTAGTTTTATCCGACTAAATTTCATCCTTAAGAGAATAAATTACAACAAGGACATATTAAATAATACCCCCTAATACGCAAGTTTAATATTTCCGACAAATTCCTACAATCTCATCAAATATTGTTAACACTATCTAATAACTCAAACAACATCCACGTACTGTCCAAAACTGGAAAAATATTAGTACACCAACTTTGTATAACTTGAAACCGCATGCTATAAAAATAAACATTTGAATGGTACACTTTAAACTAGTAAAACAAATTTTTATACGAAAATAAACACTAAATTACGTACTTAAACAAATTAAACAACTAGTTTTGAAAATATTTTTAAAAAGAATGTGACATCAAAAAATTTAAAGTAATAAATCAATAACGACTACCATATAAAATTCATTAAAACTCACAGACTTTGAGGCGAGATTTCTCGAGTTTCTTGCAACCGACAGTAGGCACAACCCAAACCAAAACCATGCTCTAATACCAACTGAAACGACCCTACTTCTACTTTAAATTAAATTAAATAAAATACGGATTTTAAAAAAAAAATCAAAATATTAAAAATTTTATTAAAAATTTCGGCACGACCTCTCTGTTTATATTACAATCCACCTGTCACAGACAACAATTTAAAAGAAAAGAAAACAACCGACAATACTAAATAAACTAGTCCGAAAAAAAAAACGAGAACCCAAGAAAGATTTTCGTTAATCAAATATCCCAAAGGTTAAATAGTTTGATATTACAAGCTCATAAACCATAAATAAATCATTTCGTTTACACTGTCCAATAAATAAATAATAAACTTTAAAGTAATATAGATTGAACAACTAATGCGGAAGACTGGCATAGGTCGGAGGGAAGTGACGCGCCTGCATTGCAGTCCGCTCGATAGTCATGACCCTCAATCTCATAAAATAATCTAACCTGCACCAAGTAAATGTAGTGAGCCTAAGGGCCCAACAAGAATATGAGAAAAATAACGAGTACTAAATAAATACAAGCACACGCAGATTAAAAATAGCTTTTAATAAAATATATATTTTTTTGTGCCCTTAACTTAAATAAATGTTTTCTGAATAAATGACGTAAACATGAATGAAACATATGCATGGCTAAGTCGAACATAAATAACTAAATAAAGTGATCTGAACATAGTCATAAATATTGAACTTAGATCCTTGAATTGTGACTCTGTGATTTCGATCATGATCATAGCTGCAGTGCACTATGCCGCAAGAAAGTCAGGATAACACCCAACTCGTCTTACCCATACTTGGTAAGGGAAGCCAGGATGTCTCCCAACTCGTCCAAACCTATACTTTGGTAATGGAAGCCAGGATTTCTCCCAACTCGTCCAAACCCATAAATTTGGTAAGGGAAGTCAGAACGTCTCCCAATTCGTCCAAACCCATACTTTTTATAGTCACAATCATCTCACTTCGTTCCTAAAAATATTTTCTTTCATACTTGAATATGGACTTAGCATGCATATGTAAATATGACGTAAATGTAAATATTTGATCGATAATCATGCAAATGACTCACACATGGATGACCGGGATGGTGATTTAGGGAGCAAACCAAGGATGGAAGTCTAAACCATAAATTTGCGCTTAAGACAAATCGAGCGGTTTGCCCGAAAAATTTGTAACTTACTCGATTTTTATTCAAAAAGGATTCCACTTGAAACCACGACTCCATGACACTTAGAACTAATTAGGAAAATCATCCTCTTAATTTTATTCCTAAGCAATCATTTTATAAAAATCAAAATTCCGGGCAGCAGCCCTTTGGCTTCAAAAATTCTGCACCTAATCAATTAAAAATCTAGAACTCGACCAAGACTTAACCAAATTAATTCCCGCTTGAACCGGCATATTTTTCCAACATCTTAGGCTAGTTCCAGACCCGAGCCCTTTACCAAAACATGACATTAACCCTGCCTTAGCCATAAGTTTCCGGACAGCAATATCAAACTTTAGAATTCTGCACCTCTCTTATTCATATGCCTAGAACTCCATCTAAACTTAACCGAATTCATTTCCGCTTGTACCGACCTTTTTCCTATCATCCTAAATTATTTCTAAACCTGAGCCTTTGACCAAAACCTGAATTAAACCCCGCTTTAAACATGCGTTTCCGGGCAGCCCCAACACTTAGCAAAATTCTGTTCAAGTCCACTTTTGTACCTAACCAAAAAAAAAAAAAAAAAACTTAGCTATGAAACTCCCAAGTTCCAAGCTACTAGACTAGGACCAAGTCCAACCCTTAGGCTCATCCAAACCTTGAAACCGAACCCTTGCTCCAAAACTAAATTCCCTAGCTCGAAACAGCCCTGCCCCGAGCCCATTTCCCAGCTCAAAGTAGCCCCTGTCTTAACCAAATCCAGCCCTGGAAGCCCCTCAAACTCGACTCCAAACAGTCCCAATACTATCGGCACTTCAACTCCAATTACTTAGCTACTTCCAACACATCCTAAGCAGGGGCGGCTCCACGTTGGGGCAAGGGGGGGCAGTTGCCCCCCCCTTGATTTTTTTTTAAAATTATTAATATATTTTTATATTTTAAAAATAATAATATATGATCATAAATTAGAAACCAAACACAAAAATATAAAAGAGGGTCAAAAAATTTAAGTTAATCTTTATTGTTTAATGTGTGCAAAGTGACCTAAAAATTTGTGGTTCATAGTTTTTAAAAAATTGTAGCCCAATCACTAAGTTTTTAAACCTAAACACAATGTGTTTTAAGTTTTTAAACCTTAAAAAAAATTGTTGAAACAAAAATTGTTAGCTTACAAGCTTCTAAGTTTGTCTTTTATTTTACCAATCGCAACAACTGCATTGAAGATATATTTTTTTGCTGAAAATATTTTTACAAATATTAATTAATTATATTGAAATATATATATATAATATTAGTTTATCGAATAAAATATTATTAGTTATTTTCAGTATATATCAAGTCGTAAGGATAAATTGTAAATAAAATTTGAAATATAAAAATAATATTAAATTTACTATATTTAACTTTTTTTATGTGATGACTGATGATTAATTATGTGTGTGTATATATATATGTGATAATTTATTCTGTTCGGCTGCCCCTCTTAAAAAAATTCCTGGATCCGTCCCTCATCCTAAGCATACCATGTGAACTACATATCACCCATGTTAGCCCTTAATCCACCATCCCAACAAACACAATCAAACACCAAGCATTCGAACACAAGCCAAGCATAAATTCTGGAAAAATATTCGAACCATGCGTGAAGAAAAAATTTGGAAAATATTTGAACCATAAACACATGCTCATTTCAATCCTCAACAAACCAATATCATAGCACCATAAATCCTCAAGAATGGAATGAAAAAGTTTTGACAGAAATAAATCGAACAGGGCATTAAATCTTGACTGGAATTTTCGAATGTGCTCTTAAAATTTAAAAGGATTTCGAAATGCAAACACACAATACAACACAAGACATAATAATCTACTTGGTGGTCAAGAACCCATAATCTTTCCTAGATTATGAGAAACCAGAGAAAAAGAGCTCGAATGAGCTGAGATTGAGCCAAGGAAATGCAGAACTCAGTTCGAACAGCAACTCAGGGTAAGGCTATGCCGGGAATGGTAGTTGGCGGAGACCGGTAGTGATGGTTCCAATTGGCACGGCAGCAGCTCCCAAAGAGGAAAAATTCGTCGGGTGGGAGAGACAAGTATGGAGAGGTGAAAAGAAGGGAGTCTACATCGGCTAATTATTGAGGAAGGGGAAAAAAGATTGGGCCGTGTAATGGCTAGGGAAATCTCTTAATGGGCCGGGTCCAGACAATTGTCTAAGTGGGTAAGAAACATAATACATAAAATATAATATGTAGTATTTATAAGTGTTAGACCCAAATTCTGCAAAAACTCAATTTAAAAAAATTCAAGAATTAAACACTTTAAATATTTTGATGTCACGGAAATGAGTAAAATATTTAAATAACAAACAGAGCGATTAAAATAATTTTGAACAAAGTAGACAAACGTTTAAAAAGAAATTTAAATAAATACACAAGCGAAAATAAAACCATTAAAATGATTTGGACAATTAAAAAGAATTTAAATAAAGAATCTAGGAATTTAAAATAATTTAAATTAGTTAACCGCTAAACTTACGTTATTTAAAATAAATAAATTTTACACTCAAAAATATTTAAATAAATAAGCTAAATAGTTAAAATAATTTAAATGAATAAACTAAAAAAAATTAAAATCATTTAAATATGCAAGCTTAAACCTTTAAAATATTAAAACAATTAAGTTGCATATTAAGAATCATTTTGACAAATAAACTTAAACAATTAAAAACAGTAATTAAATAGTTAGTACAATAAAATCATTTGAATAAATAATAAATATTTATTAACACATAATTCGCATGGCAAAAACTTCTATGAGACTGTCTCAAGGGTCATATTTATAAGACGGATCTTTTATATGGGTTATCCATTAAAAAGTATTACAATTTATGTCAAAAGTATTACTTATTATTATAAATATGGGTACAATTGACCCGTCTCACGAATGAGACAGTCTCACAAGAGTGTTACTCAATTCGCATAAATAATTTAAATCTATTAAACCTAAAAATAATAAATCCTAATATTTATTAAATTTAATGCATGATATTTAGTAGATTAGATTTTAGGTACTACAACAAGTTTTAATAATATTGAACCACATTAGCATTTCCCAAAATCATCAGTTTGGCTCTCGCAGAAACTGAAATCTGTTGCGTTGCTTAAGAAAGTCAAACTTTCTTGACTCTAATGTATCCTGAAACTTATACACCTTCTGTTTTCAAAACAAATTCCTCAAATATTCTTTTATCGAGCTGACACTCGCCCGATCATATCTGGAAACTAGAGATATTTACACAATGACATTGGTTCTTCGTCGCATCTCGACGTCAGCATGCCAAACTAGTATGCATCAAGATAAGTCATTTTGACGATCTCAAAACATCAACAACATCTTGGAAGACAGAGTGTCCGTTGTTACTTGATTTCCATACTGAAATCAATCAGACGATAGTTCACGTGCAACTTCTGGGCACTGATCTTGTATCAATTGAATTAACCACGATCTCACTGATCATATATAACACAAACTCCTACTTTTTAAGATCACCATCCCAAGGAAAATTGTATACAGATGAAACCCATGCAATAACCTAACTGGCTCGCGACATTCACATAATCACTAACTAGATTCATCCATCTAGTAGTTCTCAAAATTCTTATGTAAAATATCCATAGTCAAGAAACACTCTCCCAACACTATTATGTTTCATCGAAATAGGTATTACTCTGCAAGGGAAACCAATTGACACCAAGATATACTTCAACATAAATGTTTACAACGATTTCTATACTAGGGTAACCTTCCCATAACCCTTATGAAGCACAACCAAGTTTCCAGAGAAACATTGGGGACTAAATCCACCACGTCTAGTACTAATCCTCAGTTCATGTTTCTCAGTATAACTGAACACTGTTTCCTGATGAAAGACTATCATCACTTGAAAACTATCTTCGCAAGGTCAAACCTTAACCATTGGTACGAGAAGCCATCCAGATAAACATATTTTGTAATGTTAATTCGCATCTTTGACGAATTACATCGTCTTGATCATAGGCTGCTCACTTATGACTCTCAATTGATGTACGGGTCAAACCTCTTTTGGTACTAACCCATTATCAAAACTAATTCTATAGTATTCAAATATATTTTGACATCCTCCTAGTAGATATATACCTTGTGATAACTATGCACATATCGAGACTAAGGCAACCTTCCCCACAATTCTTGATTGGAACGAACTTCTCACAATATACATGTAGCAACCCGACCCGGATCCACTACCTAATCAGAGTTAAGAGCATAATAAGCATGCATTAAATAAAATCGCTGCGGAAGACTTAAATACAAGCAGACCGGCAGAATACAACCGGCTAACAAACTCGATTTATACAACCTAATCGAATTACTTAGATAAAAACCTACAGCTAAATACTTTTGTCTTCAAGGTCGCTGGCTCCTTCAGGCTCCTGGTGCTCAATCCTGCACCTACACCTGCCCCGTCGAATAGGGTATCCATATACACAGAAAAAATACTGGACGTGAGCTCTAAGCTCAATACGAAAGCACGGATAAACATACAAATATGATGCATGCAAATGACAGGGTATCCATATCTGGGATAACTATATACAACCGCTCAGACTAACGCCTGGAATATAAGCTCGTCACATCGGGATAGCTAACCACTGTGCGCGACCACTCATTCCCGAATCACGGATGCGGACCACGGAGTCCTTCAAGTATCAGTACCTAAGGGTACTCGATATCAAACGTCCTAACAGGGCTGAGCAACCTTAACTGGCTCATCTCGAAAGATATACAGATGTACAGGCACAAGATGATATGCACATGCCGCATAACAATAATAACATGCAAACACATAAATGCAACATATAAGCATGCATATCCGCTGGCAATCTCGGTCAGTACTTACGTACCTTTCTAAGGCAGACCTAGTAGTCCCACTCTAGGTTCCAAGCCTATCACCAAGTCTACAATGCAAATACCCATGCATCATTCAATAAGCTCTAAAATCCTTAACTAAGCTATTGCATACTCCTAAATAATTTAAGGAGACCATAGCTATACCTGCGTCTGTCGTCAGTCCACTGATGGTGACTATCCCGCAACTAGAGGCACACCCCTGCTGCAGCTCCACAGCCTCGAGCACTACTCCGCTACATGAGCGCTGCTCCGCTACTCGAGCATTGCTCCGCTACTATGTCAGA